>NW_021279018.1:0-1293 GCF_002162155.2 Triticum dicoccoides
AAAATAGGCAAACGTGAGTACAAATGTACCCAGCAAGACTTACATCAGAACTATCTACATATGCATCATTTTCAACAAGGGGATGGTGGGGTTTAACTGCAGTAAGCCAGCTTTGACTCGGTGGCTATCCTAAACTACGACTGCAAGCGACTCTTTTGAGGTGGCGCACACGAGTCCACATATTCACCATATCAATACACCACTATGGAACCGCTCCCGTCTCCCTACGAGAACGCCATCCATAGCACTCACGCTTATCTTGCGTATTTTAGGGTATCCACTTTCACTTGTCTATGAACTGATATAAGCAACCCAGAAGTCCTTTTCCGCGGACACGGCTATTCGAATAGATCATATTAACCCTGCAGGGGTGTACTTCTTCACACACGCTCTCACCACTTACCGCCGTTTACACGACATGTACTCGACAACCTTCAAGCGGAAGCCCAACGTGGGTGTCGGCCACGGCCTGCCTAAACACTCAAGTCTCTAGTCCAGGTTTATCGCCTATTCGGGTTCCATCCATGAGGAGATCCGGCCGGAGTTTCGCTCACAGCCCCAAACGATGTGAACAGGGTTCCCGAGATACCAAACGGGCATCCAGTACACCGTGCCACGTACCTACCGCATCACAGCCCACCCCTACGGTCAGCGCTGTCCACGGCCTCCAGTAGGCTACAAACACCAGAAACTACTTGCAACTCCTGGACAGAGGACAAGGGTGATTAAGAAGCCGAGAGGGTCCATTGGTTTCGGGCCCAATGCGTGGTAGTAGCTGAATCATGGATCACAAACACAGAACTCAGTTCCTGAGGACGGCTGCAATGAGACAACCCACCATGTACTCCTACATGGCCTCTCACCGCTACCTTTTACCAAATCGTGTTCACACACTTAGCTCACACATAGTAGGACATGTTCACACACCTCTGATTCATCCCCGATGAATCAGACCTGACTCAACTCTAAGCAGTAGCAGGCATGACAAACAAGCATGAATGAGTAGGCACATCAGGGCTCAAACAACTCCTACTCATGCTAGTGGGTTTCATCTATTTACTGTGGCAATGACAGGTCATGCAAAGGATAAAGGGGTTCAGCTACCGCAGCAAGTAACAGTTGAATCGTTGTTGTCCTAATGCAGTAAAAGAGAGCATGAGCGAGAGAGTGGGATTGTATCGGAATGAACAAGGGGGTTTTGCTTGCCTGGCACTTCTGAAGATAACATTGAGTCTTCATCAGTGTCAACGATCACATCATCGGTATCACGTCTATCGAGAGGGGACAAATACC
>NW_021279019.1:0-1362 GCF_002162155.2 Triticum dicoccoides
TGGTCGCTTGCAAGTCCCTTCAAACGTTCTGACGAACACTCGGGACAGATCTTCCCAAGTGTAAATGCTGCTAGGAGGTAATTGAGTCAACCATGCCCTGGCAGAACCTTCCAACATGAGGGGCAAATGCTTCATGGCCACCTCGTCGTTCCCACCACCGATCTGAACTGCCACTCGGTAGTCTTCAAGCCAAGTTTCAGGCTTAGACTCACCAGTGAACTTGCTGACTCCTGTTGCCAACCTGAAATTGGGGGGGATAACTGCGGCTCTGATAGCTCTGCTGAAACATTCAGGACCAGAAACATGTACTCGACTGCTCGTGGGTACACCTCTGTCGAGTGCGCCTCGATGGGCTCTGTTCCGGTCGACCAACCCTTGCACGATAATGGATCGCGCGTCGAAGCCTGGCTCTCTGGGGTCAACTGGAACCCTACGCCCTGTACTGTACTGACGCCTATCATCTGGCTGCTGAGGAGCGTAAGACCCACCCCTCGGAGGGGAATAGGGCACTCGACGCCTATCATCTCGGTCGAGTCTGTCGCCATATTGATCTCGCCGATTCTCACGCCGTTCGCGCCGCGGAGGCGATTTGGGGCTGTGAGCCGACTGAACCGTATTCACAGTGACAGATCGACTGTGAATTCTGTTGCGCGACTGAGACACGGCTGAATTCTGATCTCCTGCTGCCCGGAGCAGATCCCTGATTTGCAGCAAACCTCTGCCAGCTTCCGACTGCGAAGGCTGAATGGACTCTGCTATACGGGTCGCAGCTGCTAAATTCTGAATTGGGGTTCGATATACCTGAGTCGGCGGGAAGAATTGACGTCGACTGGTGTCGGGAACTCGTTGCCGCGCGCGCTCGTCGAGTGCTCGCTGAAGGTTCTCCAGTCGAGTGCGCTCGGCCAAATTGGCCAGACGCGCCTCCTCCAAGGCACGAGCCTCTGGGGTTTCTCCTGCGATGGGAATACGCAGGGGATCCTCGTTCCTGCGGCGAAGCTCTTCTCTTTGCAGAGAGTCGAGTGGCTCGGGCTGGTACTCTTCGTAGTCTCGTGCAGGGTCGCCGCCGTCACCTGCTCCACCACCACGGGCGAAGCCAGGAGGGCTGTGGGGCCCGTCGACCATCAAGATTTCCGCCGCTGGATCACTGCTTCCGCACTCGGATGCAGTCTCTCCGGAGCCAGTCGACTGATCGAACAAGCCGTAGAGAGATTCGTTGGGCTCGATTGCCGCAACTTGTGTAGTGGCCGATTGGCGAGCCACCGCGTGACTCACCCATCGCTGAAGCCTCGACCGGCCTGAGCGCTTGCGCTGGCGGGAGACCGGGAGGGTGGATGATGGAGGAGCCGACCGATACTGGGTCGA
>NW_021279020.1:0-949 GCF_002162155.2 Triticum dicoccoides
AAAGATGCTAATAAGTATGCAAAGCTCCAGCAATCCTTCTAAGGACTGGAGTGAGCATCTCGGAGTTGGAATGTATGCTTTGATGATGATCAAAGATTTTGGGTTTGTACAAAGTTTATGAGAAACTTGTATTTCCAAAGAAGTGAGTGGGAGCACTATAGAATTTCTGATGAGTATATGTTGTTGACATATTGTTGATCAGAAATGACGTAGAATTTCTGGAAAGCATATAGGGTTATTTTGAAAGTGTTTTTCAATGGAAATCCTGGATTAAGCTACTTGAACATTGAGCATCAAGATCTATAAGGATAGATCAAAATGCTTAATAATACTTTCAAATGAGCACATACCTTGACATGATCTTGAAGGTGTTCAAGATGGACCAGTCAAAGAAGGAGTTCTTGCCTGAGTTGTAAGGTACGAATTTAAGACTTAAAGCTCGACCACGGCAGAATAGAGAGAAAGGACGAAGGTCGTCCCCTATGCTTAAGACGTAGGCTCTACAGTATGCTATGCTGTGTACCGCACCTAAAGTGTGCCTTGCCATGAGTTAGTCAAGGGGTACAAGAGTGATCCATGAATGGATCACAGGACAGCGGTCAAAGTTATCCTTAGTAACTAGTGGACTAAGGAATTTTCTCGATTATGGAGGTGGTAAAAGAGTTTGTCATAAAGGTTACGTCGATGCAAGCTTAACACCTATCCGGATAGCTCTAAGTAGAGATACCGGATACATACAATGGGGCAACAATTTAGAATAGCTCCAAGTGGAACAGTTATTTGGAATGGCTCCAAATAGAACGTGGTAGCTACATCTAGGAGATGACATAGAGATTTGTAAAGCACACACGGATCTGAAAGGTTGAGACCCGTTGACTAAAACCTCTCTCACAAGCAACATGATCAAACCCAAAACTCTTTGGATGTTGGTCACATGGTGATGTGACCT
>NW_021279021.1:0-1724 GCF_002162155.2 Triticum dicoccoides
TGTGTCAAACTCTCCTTCCTTATTTATGTATCATGCCCTCGTATATAATTCCTTTGCAACATATTATTATCTCCTTCTTTTTTAAAGGAACTCTTCTTCCTTATTTATGCCCACGTAATAACCTCTGCAAGGTGTGTTCTCTCCTTCTTTTCTTAGGTGTGCTTATTGATTTTGAATCGGAAACATATATAAATTGGTAGAACGGATTGCAAAGGAGCGAGGTGGTACTAATTTATAAAGAAACAAACCTTTTGTTTGCATCCTCATGCATTAGTTCTGTTGGTTGCAGCCTTGGGCCTTGACGTAGAACGTTGGGAGTTTGACCCATATGGAGATGCTTATTTTTGCCTAATCTCGGTTACACGTTATATTTTTTGACTGGGCTGCATCTTGATTTATCTCTCTTTCCATATTTTATTCCCGCTAATGACGCCACTCTTTTTCCTTATTTATGCCCGCTGATCATCCCACACATCTTTGTCAGCCATCTTTGTTACCATTAATTATCCAGGCTGCTTATTGATTTTGAATCGGGAACATATATAAATTGGTAGAACGGATTGCAAAGGAGCGAGGTGGTACTAATTTATAAAGAAACAAACCTTTTGTTTGCATCCTCATGCATTAGTTCTGTTGGTTGCAGCCTTGGGCCTTGACGTAGAACGTTGGGAGTTCGACCCACATGGAGATGCTTATTTTTGCCTAATCTCGGTTACACGTTATATTTTTTGACTGGGCCGCATCTTGATTTATCTCTTCCAAGTATCCAACTAAAAAAATTCAAATGACAGATAAAAAAAATTCAACAAGTATGCGGGAGGTGCCCTCACAACCCTGCCAGGCGAGCCCTTTGGTCGAGCCACGTTGTTGCTCGCCTGCTCCTCCTCCTCACTTCCCTAGGGAGCCACAAGCATCCTACTCCTCCTCTTCACTCCCCTCCCTTTTCTTTATTGAGTTCTCCTTTTTTTATGGTGCAGCGATATACCACCATACCAAGACCCACAACTTACCCTACTTACCCTCGTTTGTTTATTCTTGAGGCTGCTTGTTTTCTCATTCAAGTTGGGCGTATATAAATTGATGGTCTTTGATGAAAAGAGGTGATGTGGGACAAAAGGAAAATCATGGGTTTGAACTCCCTAACCATTGTCAGCTATTTTATAGGCTCCCGAATCAACTCAACGGAAAAAACATCGTAGCCCAACTCGGTCCGCGGCTACGCGCACCTCGCTGCAGCCCAGGCACGTCCCTCGTCCCCGAATAAGATATGGCTCATTTAAAGTCAAACCTTCCTTTTAATCAAAGTTGGCCAATATTTCTCATGGCTAGCCCAGCCCACTCACATCTAGGAGACCAAGGTTCGAGTTCAGCGTCTGCAATAATTTCTTTTCATCTCGTTTTACAGAACGTATTTTTCTTCTTACGGGAGGGCATTGGTGGGATGGGCTGGTTCGTGCGTTCGCTGCAGCCTGGGCGGACGTACACGCCGGCTGATGGCCCATGTGCGTTCGCTGCAGCCTAGGCGGACGTACACGCCGGCTGATGGCCCATAAAAGTAAAAGTGAACGATCGTGAGCTTGTACAGGAAAATAATACCACCTCGGGCAAACCATATGAAACAAACTGAAAGCATAAAATCACGGAAAAAAAAGCGTATTGTGACGATGAACCCGGAGACCCAATCCGTGCTTTATTATTATTATATATTATTATTATTATTATTA
>NW_021279022.1:0-965 GCF_002162155.2 Triticum dicoccoides
AAAGAATTGAGTGGGAGGATGGTGGAGACTTGATGAGGTTATTGAACCGTCTCTTCAACTAGTGTGTGACAGGGCACAGGGAGTTGTTCCTGTGGCACCTACACCAATTGAAGTGGAAGCTTATGATATTAATCATGAAACTTCGGATCAAGTCACTCCCAAACCTCGTAGGATGACAAGGATGCGTACTACTTCAGAGTGGTACGTAATCCTGTCTTGAAGGTCATGTTGCTAGACAACAATGAACCTACGAGCTATGGAGAAGCGATGGTGGGCCCGGATTCCGATAAATGGCTTGAGGCCATAAAATCCGAGAGAGGATCCATGTATGAAAACAAAGTGTAGACTTTGGCAGAACGGCTCGATGGTCGTAAGGCTAATGAGTACAGATGGATTTCAAAAGGAAGACGGACAATGATGGTAAATTTCACCATTAAGAAAGCTCGACTTGTCGTTAAGATGTTTTCCGAAAAGTTCAAGGAGTTGACTACAATGAGATTTTCTCACTCGTAGCGATGCTAAGAGTCTGTTGGAATTATATTAGCGATTACTGCATTATTTATGAAATCTTGCAGATAGGATGTCAAAACATTGTTTCCTCGATGATTTTAATGAGGAAAGGTTGTATGTGATACAACCGGAAGGTTTTGTCAATCCTGAAAGATGCTAATAAGTATGCAAAGCTCCAGCAATCCTTCTAAGGACTGGAGTGAGCATCTCGGAGTTGGAATGTATGCTTTGATGATGATCAAAAATTTTGGGTTTGTACAAAGTTTATGAGAAACTTGTATTTCCAAAGAAGTGAGTGGGAGCACTATAGAATTTCTGATGAGTATATGTTGTTGACATATTGTTGATCAGAAATGACGTAGAATTTCTGGAAAGCATATAGGGTTATTTTGAAAGTGTTTTTCAATGGAAAGCCTGGATTAAGCTACTTGAACATTGAGCATCAAGATCTATAA
>NW_021279023.1:0-1724 GCF_002162155.2 Triticum dicoccoides
TGTGTCAAACTCTCCTTCCTTATTTATGTATCATGCCCTCGTATATAATTCCTTTGCAACATATTATTATCTCCTTCTTTTTTAAAGGAACTCTTCTTCCTTATTTATGCCCACGTAATAACCTCTGCAAGGTGTGTTCTCTCCTTCTTTTCTTAGGTGTGCTTATTGATTTTGAATCGGAAACATATATAAATTGGTAGAACGGATTGCAAAGGAGCGAGGTGGTACTAATTTATAAAGAAACAAACCTTTTGTTTGCATCCTCATGCATTAGTTCTGTTGGTTGCAGCCTTGGGCCTTGACGTAGAACGTTGGGAGTTTGACCCATATGGAGATGCTTATTTTTGCCTAATCTCGGTTACACGTTATATTTTTTGACTGGGCTGCATCTTGATTTATCTCTCTTTCCATATTTTATTCCCGCTAATGACGCCACTCTTTTTCCTTATTTATGCCCGCTGATCATCCCACACATCTTTGTCAGCCATCTTTGTTACCATTAATTATCCAGGCTGCTTATTGATTTTGAATCGGGAACATATATAAATTGGTAGAACGGATTGCAAAGGAGCGAGGTGGTACTAATTTATAAAGAAACAAACCTTTTGTTTGCATCCTCATGCATTAGTTCTGTTGGTTGCAGCCTTGGGCCTTGACGTAGAACGTTGGGAGTTCGACCCACATGGAGATGCTTATTTTTTCCTAATCTCGGTTACACGTTATATTTTTTGACTGGGCCGCATCTTGATTTATCTCTTCCAAGTATCCAACTAAAAAAATTCAAATGACAGATAAAAAAAATTCAACAAGTATGCGGGAGGTGCCCTCACAACCCTGCCAGGCGAGCCCTTTGGTCGAGCCACGTTGTTGCTCGCCTGCTCCTCCTCCTCACTTCCCTAGGGAGCCACAAGCATCCTACTCCTCCTCTTCACTCCCCTCCCTTTTCTTTATTGAGTTCTCCTTTTTTTATGGTGCAGCGATATACCACCATACCAAGACCCACAACTTACCCTACTTACCCTTGTTTGTTTATTCTTGAGGCTGCTTGTTTTCTCATTCAAGTTGGGCGTATATAAATTGATGGTCTTTGATGAAAAGAGGTGATGTGGGACAAAAGGAAAATCATGGGTTTGAACTCCCTAACCATTGTCAGCTATTTTATAGGCTCCCGAATCAACTCAACGGAAAAAACATCGTAGCCCAACTCGGTCCGCGGCTACGCGCACCTCGCTGCAGCCCAGGCACGTCCCTCGTCCCCGAATAAGATATGGCTCATTTAAAGTCAAACCTTCCTTTTAATCAAAGTTGGCCAATATTTCTCATGGCTAGCCCAGCCCACTCACATCTAGGAGACCAAGGTTCGAGTTCAGCGTCTGCAATAATTTCTTTTCATCTCGTTTTACAGAACGTATTTTTCTTCTTACGGGAGGGCATTGGTGGGATGGGCTGGTTCGTGCGTTCGCTGCAGCCTGGGCGGACGTACACGCCGGCTGATGGCCCATGTGCGTTCGCTGCAGCCTAGGCGGACGTACACGCCGGCTGATGGCCCATAAAAGTAAAAGTGAACGATCGTGAGCTTGTACAGGAAAATAATACCACCTCGGGCAAACCATATGAAACAAACTGAAAGCATAAAATCACGGAAAAAAAAGCGTATTGTGACGATGAACCCGGAGACCCAATCCGTGCTTTATTATTATTATATATTATTATTATTATTATTA
>NW_021279024.1:0-1319 GCF_002162155.2 Triticum dicoccoides
GGTTCTTCGTTAGGGTAATCACGGTACTCCTCGGGGGCAGAACCTGCCGCAGAGAGCACCGATACACAAACATTACCAAACAGTATGCAACAATATGATGCATGCATGAGACATGGCAAAATGAGTGTATTGGGCTAATGCAACTAAAACCAGAAGGGTTTGAACAAATTTGAATCAAGGATTCAAATTTCAAATTCAAATATGGCCTTTTAAGGTGCTTTTCCTTGTTCTGCTTAAAACATCAATTTAACTTGTTTGATCATGCATGAAACTAGTACAGATGGATAGATTGGATTTTTCTGATCATTTTTCATATATAATTTGTCCAATTTGGAGTTACAGAATAAAAGTTATGAATTTTTGAAGTTTAAATTATATTCTGGAATTTCCTGATTAAAATTAAATCCAGAAAATCAATTACTGCGTCAGCCTGACGTCAGTGTGACGTCAGCAGGTCAACGGAACAGGTCTGGGTCAAACCTGACAGTGGGTCCCGCATGTCAGGGTGATTATTTTAATTAAAACTTAATTAAAACTAATCCTGTTTAATTAACAGGGCTGGGCCCCACCTGTCATTGACTCAGGGGAGTCAACCAGGGCCCACCCGTGGTCAAAGTCAAAGCCAGCGACGCCGGCGTTTAGCCGCCGGCGAGCCCGACGCGACGGCGGGAGTGGTTTTGGCCATTTCGGCCACCAAATGGGCCGCGGAGACCACCGGAGGGGAGCTGAGGACAAACCGCAGCTCTTGGCGGAGTCCGTTGAGGTCGGGGTGGCCGGAGTTGGCGCCGGCGACGACTTGGGCGGCCACCGGGGTTCGGCCGAAGACGAACTTGACGCTAGAGGGGTCGGTGAGGCTCGGGGAGTGGCTAGGTAGATGCTACGTGACACGGTGAGCATGACGGACACCAGTTTGTGGCCGGAGGATGACCGGGAGCACGTCGGCGACGAGCTCCACGGCGGTGGGTGCGGTTGAGCTCCGGGAGGTTGCTACACGGCTCGGGAGCAAGAACGGAAGGGAGGGGAAGATGGCTAAGCTCACAGTGAGTGCGACGGAGTCCTTGGTGCGGCCGGAGATGGACCGGAGCGACGACGGCGTTGAAGGGGATCTCCGGCGACGGTGAGCTCGGGCGAGGTCGGTGCGGTGGACTCGGGCGTTGCGAGCGCTCGGTGCTCGGCTGCTTGATGAAGTGGACAGCGGCGGAGCTCCTGGACACGGTGGCACGGCGTGGGATGGACGGAGGGCGTGGCTACGGCGAGGGGGTGGCGGCGATGGCGTCGGCCATGGCTGGGGCGTGCGAGGGGGAGGAGCTGGAGAGGAG
>NW_021279025.1:0-635 GCF_002162155.2 Triticum dicoccoides
TGTGTGGGGATTAAACATTTCCGGATTGGACCGAGACTTGCCAAGCGGCCTTGGTTTACTACCGGTAGACCGCCTGTCAAGTTTCGTATCATTTGGACTTCGTTTGATGCTCCAACGGTTAACCGAGGGACCGAAAAGGCCTCGTGTGTGTTGCAGCCCAACACCCCCCAAATTTGGCCCAAAACCCACCAAACTCTGCTCCATCGTCTCGGTCGTTCGATCACGATCGTGTGGGCGAAAACCGCACCTCATTTGGACTCTCCTAGCTCCCTCTATGCCTATATATACACCCCTCCGTTTTCGGATCTCTCCCTCTCCCCGAAACCCTAAAAAAAAATCATCCCCGCCAGATCCGCGCCGACGGACGTGTCCGCCCCGGCCGGACAACGTCCGCCGCCGCCCGCCTCAGCCAGCCAGGTCGCGCCACGTGGCAGGACCACATCGCCACCGCCGCCGGCCCGCAGGCCCACGCGGGGCCCTCCGAGCCCGCGTCGCCCCGCCGCCGCCCTCGCGTCGCCTCGCCGCCTCTTCCCCGCGGCCAGCCGCCGCCGCCTCCGCGCCGCCGCCCGCGGCTCCCTCGCCGCCCGGGAGCATCAGCGCCGGCCGCCGCCGCCCTCGCCGGGCGCGGGCCGCGT
>NW_021279026.1:0-1499 GCF_002162155.2 Triticum dicoccoides
TTTTATACCATTATGACTTACATGGCAGTGCCACAAGTAAGTGGTACTATCATTACTATCTTATATCTTTTGGCATGAAAATGTGTATCACTACGATCGAGATTCAATAAACCATTCCTTTAGGTGCAAGAGCACTTATTCAGGTTTAATACTAATCTTGATGGTAGAGGGAGCGTGCGATGTTAGATCACATCAAACTTGGAAACACTTCCAACACATATCGTCAGCTCACCTTTAGCTAGTCTCCGTTTATTCCGTAGCTTTTTATTTCGAGTTACTAACACTTAGCAACCGAACCGGTATCTAATACCCTAGTGCTACTAGGAGTACTAGTAAAGTACACATTAACATAATGTATATCCAATATATTTCTATCGACCTTGCCAGCCTTCTCATCTACCAAGTATCTAGGGTAATTCTGCTCCAGTGGCTGTTCCCCTTATTACAGAAGCACTCAGTCTCGGGTTTGGGTTCAACCTTGGGTTTCTTCACTAGAGCAGCAGCTGAATTGCCATTTCATGAAGTATCCCTTCTTGCCCTTGCCCTTCTTGAAACTAGTGGTCTCACTGACCATCAACGATTGATGCTCCTTCTTGATTTCTACTTTCGCGGTGTCAAACATCGTGAATACCTCAAGGATCATCTTATTTATCCCTGATATGTTATAGTTCATCATGAAGCTCTAGCAGCTCGGTGGCAATGACTTTGGGGAAACATCACTATCTCATCTGGAAGATTAACTCCCACTTGATTCAAGTGATTGTTGCACTCAGACAATCTGAGCACAAGCTCAACGATTGAGCTTTTCTCCTTAGTCTACAGGCTAAGAAAATCGTCGGAGGTCTTATACCTCTTGACGTGGGCACGAGCCTGAAATCCCAATTTCAGCCCTCGAAACATCTCATATGTTCCGCGATGTTTCGAAAACGTCTTTGGTGCCTCAACTCTAAACCGTTTAACTGAACTATCACGTAGTTATCAAAACGTGTATGTCCGATGTTCACAACATCCACAGACGAGGTTTGGGGTTCAGCACACTGAGCGGTGCATTAAGGACATAAGCTTTCTACTGTCCGCATAATCGCTACTGTCAACTTTCAACTATATTTTCTCTAGGAACATATCTAAAACAGTAGAACTAAAGCGCGAGCTACGACATAATTTGCAAAAGGTCTTTTGACTATGTTCAGGATAATTAAGTTCATCTTATGAACTCCCACTCAGATAGACATCCCTCTAGTCATCTAAGTGATTACATGATCCAAGTCAAACTAGGCCGTGTCCGATCATCACGTGAGACGGACTAGTCATCATCGGTGAACATCTTCATGTTGATCGTATCTACTATACGACTCATGCTCGACCTTTCGGTCTCCGTGTTCCGAGGCCATGTCTGCACATGCTAGGCTCGTCAAGTTAACCCTAAGTGTTTTCGCTGTGTAAAACTGTCTTACACCCGTTGTATGTGAACGTAAGAATCCATCACACCCGATCATCAC
>NW_021279027.1:0-1288 GCF_002162155.2 Triticum dicoccoides
TGGGTCATGTAATATCTGGTAAAGGTATTGCTGTTAACCCTGAGCGAGTTCAAGCCGTCCTTAACTGGACTCCACCTGAATCGGTCAAGCAAGTTCGGAGTTTTCTAGGCTTAGCGAGCTATTGTCGTCGCTTTGTCGAGAACTTCTCCAAGGTTGCCAAACCTCTAACCGAACTCCTCAAGAAAGATAAGAAGTTCGAGTGGACTCCACAATGTGAGCACAGCTTTCAGGAACTGAAAAGACGCCTGACTTCTGCTCCCGTACTGGTACCGCCAGACTTCTCCAAGGATTTTGTTATCTACTGCGACGCCTCGCGACAAGGACTAGGTTGCATTCTCATGCAAGATCGACACGTAATTGCCTACGCTTCACGGCAATTGCACCCACATGAGGAGAATTATCCTACTCATGATCTAGAGCTTGCAGCTGTAGTCTATGCACTTAAAACCTGGCGACATTACCTCGTCAGTAATCGTTGCGAAATATTCACTGATCACCAAAGTTTGAAGTACATCTTCACCCAACCGGATCTGAACCTCAGGCAAAGACGTTGGGTTGAATTGATCACAGATTTCGATTTAGGAATAACCTACACCCCAGGGAAAGCCAACGTCATGGCTGATGCGCTAAGTCGTAAATCTTATTGTAACAACCTGATGTTACAACAAAGTCAACCGCTTCTCCATGAGGAATTTCGGAAGCTTAACCTTCACATTGTTCCTCAAGGTTTTCTTTCCACCTTGGTGGCAAAACCTACCCTTACGGATCAGATTATCAAGGCACAGAAGGTAGATCCGGGAATCTCCCGCATCAAGAGAAACCTTCGGAAAGGAATTGCGAATTGCTTCTCCATTAACGATCAAGGGGTCGTATACTTCGGGAATCGACTAGTGGTTCCCAAAGTGCGAAACCTGAGGCATTTGATCCTTAAGGAAGCTCATGAATCTCCTCTCACCATTCATCCCGGTAGCACTAAGATGTATCAGGACCTACGCCAGAGGTTCTGGTGGACTAGGATGAAGAGAGAAATTGCTCAGTATATTGCAAATTGCGACGTCTGTCGTCGTGTAAAAGCAGAGCACCAACGGCCTGCTGGCACCCTTCAACCCTTAGCTATTCCTGAATGGAAATGGGATAAAATTGGTATGGATTTCATTACCGGTTTTCCCAGGACCAAGAGAGGGAATAATGCTATTTTCGTCGTGGTCGATCGTCTTTCCAAAGTAGCCCATTTCCTACCTGTTCGAGAGAGTATAACCGCTAGTCAGCTGGCAGACTTATACATCTC
>NW_021279028.1:0-1469 GCF_002162155.2 Triticum dicoccoides
AGGTGGTGACCCTGAGCTTGTGAAGGACCACGTAGTATAGCTAGGCTTCCAAGCCTCTTTTATTTTACTAGTTGTCTGTACTCAGACAATGTACTTCCGCTGCTGGTTTGTATGACTGTATGACTTGAATGCTGGGTCGTGTGACCCGTATCTTTGTGTATGCTATGTATGGCTCCCTGAGCCTTAAATAAAGTACTTGTGTCGTAGAGTCATGTTGTGATGCTTCGTTGTATTTGCACATATCGAGCATATTGTGTGTATGATTGAAATGCTTGGTATGTGTGGGATCTGACTATCTAGTTGTTTATCTTTAGTAGCCTCTCTTACCGGGAAATGTCTCCTAGTGTTACCGCTGAGCCATGGTAGCTTGCTACTGCTCTGGAACACTTAGGCTGGCCGGCATGTGTCCTTCTTCGTTCCTGTGTCTGTCCCTTCGGGAAATGTCACGCTTTGAGTACTGGAGTCTTGTTAGCCCGCTACAGCCCGGTTTACCGGAGTCCTGTTAGCCCAGTGCTACAGCCCGGACCCACTTGCTGATGACCGACACGTTCGAAGCTGGGTCATGGATGCCTGTCCCTGTAAGTCTGTGCCACTTTGGGTTTACGACTAGTCATGTCAGCCCGGGCTCTTTATCATATGGATGCTAGCGACACTATCATATACGTGAGCCAAAATGCGCAAACGGTCCCGGGCAAAGGTAAGGCAACACCCGTGGGGATACCGTGCGTGAGGCCGCAAAGTGATATGAGGTGTTACCGGCTAGATCGATGTGACATCGAGTCGGGGCCCTGACAGCGTTGGCATCAGAGCCGGACTGCCTGTAGGTTCTCCAAGCCAAACTGGTCGATGTTGAGTCTAGAAATTCTTTAGTTATATGTAGGGGAATTGTTTGTGGGTTGGAACGTAAGGCTCTTTTTACTCCTCTATCTTATGACATTCTGATCTGAGTCAGTCCATTCTTCCACCGGAGGTTAAGGAATTAGGATCTATACTCTCTATCAGGATCACGTGTTACTAATCAGTAGTACCTTATAGGTATGATGGATACAAGCCTAGTTCAGTTCTTTTACCACATTATGTTGCTAGGATGGTCTCAGAACTTTGATATGATGATGTTGAGTGTGTATGAAATCCTTTGTCAAATGTCTCAAATCCTTCTTGAGCATTTACAGCTGTTATGCTGCCGAAAATTTGCTAGAAATTCTAATGCCTTTGCATTATGATTGTGCTTTCAGATGGCCACTCGCGACCTCAATCAAGTGGTTCGCCTGACTCGATGCCTAGATGTACCCGGCCATACTGCCAAGTTGGTTAGGGTAATGACTGAGGCTGGATACCGCTGGTATCCTGAGTACACGGTCGAAGAGCAATTCCGAGACTTTAATCAAAGCCAGTATCTCTGCACTGTCAGGATATTTCCATCTTATCCTGGATCCACCGAGCCTCTTCACTGCTCTTATGGACTCGGG
>NW_021279029.1:0-1085 GCF_002162155.2 Triticum dicoccoides
ACTATTTTTTTTTATAAGACGGTGCGCGGGGTGCGGGGGGTCGGCGGCGGCGGTTGAGTAGGGGAATCGAGGGTGCGGGGGGTCGGCGGCGGCGGCCGATGGACTGGGGGGGTGCTCGGCGGCGAGGGGGGCCGGATCTGGCGAGGTGGGATAGCGATCGAGATGGAGGGGGATCGAGATCGAGTGTCCATGAAATTTAAAAATATTCATGATAGTTCAAAAAGTACCCATGAAATACAATCGAGAAATGAAGGCTACGATTTAAATACAATCGATCTTAGCTAGCTATCTGTTCACAATCTTCTTGCCCTTCTTTTTCGCAAATGGAGTTCTTCTGTGGACGTGCCTGTTGACGGGCAGACCAACGGGGTTCTCGATGCCTAGATAATTCGTGCAGTAGGAGATGCACTCTTCGGTCAGAAAGCCCCTGGCTATGCTTCCTTCTGGACGTGACATGTTGCGAACGTATCCTTTGATGACACCATTCATCCTTTCAAACGGCATCATGCTGTGCAGGAACGTCGGCCCGAGTTGGATGATATCCTCCACTATATGGACCAGCAGATGCACCATAACGTCGAAGAATGCGGGCGGGAAGTACATCTCAAGCTCGCATAGTATCACCACGATCTCTTCCTATAGCCTTCTGAGTTGCCTCACGCCAATCGACTTCCGAGAGATGACGTCGAAGAAGTTGCATAGGCCAAATAGCATTTCACGGACGTGCGCGTCCATGATCCCACGGATTGCAACTGGAAGTATCTGCGTCATCAGCACGTGACAGTCGTGAGACTTCATCCCGCTGAACTTCTGCTTCGCTGGGTCTAGGTATCTGCTTATCTTCCCCGCGTAACCGTAAGGAAGTTTTACTCCTAGGAGGCAGGTGAAAAACTGCTCGATCTCCTCCTGACTTAGAGTGAAGCACGCGGGAGGGTAGTCATTTCCGGTCTTCTTGGCCTTTTTGCCTTTGCGACGACTTTCTGTGTCCTGCTTCGCCTCATCATCATCATCATCATCATCATCATCATCATCATCATCATCATCATCATATATAGCGTGAAGCTCCTGCCTGATGCCCATTGATT
>NW_021279030.1:0-2296 GCF_002162155.2 Triticum dicoccoides
CTCTATGTGCTTCACTTAGATCTTTTAGAGCACGGTGGTGGATTTGTTTTAAAGAAAACTATTGATCTCTCATGCTTCACTTAAATTATTTTGAGAGTCTCTTAATAGCATGGTAATTTGCTTAATAATAATATGCTTGGTATTCAAGATTTGTGAAACTTTCTTTTGAGTGTGTTGAATACTAAGAAAAGATTGAAGCATGATAATTGTTTTGAGATATGGAGGTTATAATATTAAAGTCATGCTAGTTGAGTAGTTGTGAATTTAAAGAATACTTGTGTTAAGGTTTGTGATTCCCGTAGCATGCACGTATGGTGAACCGTTATGTGACGAAGTCGGAGCATGATTTATTTATTGATTGTCTTCCTTATGAGTGGCGGTCGGGGACGAGCGATGGTCTTTTTCTACCAATCTATTCCCCTAGGAGCATGCGCGTAATACTTTGCTTTGATAACTTGTAGATTTTTGCAATAAGTATGTGAGTTCTTTATGACTAATGTTGAGTCCATGGATTATACGCACTCTCACCCTTCCACCTTTGCTAGCCTCTCTAATACCGCGCACCTTTCACCGGTATCATACACCTACCATATACCTTCCTCAAAACAGCCACCATACCTACCTATTATGGCATTTCCATAGCCATCCCGAGATATATTGCCATGCAACTTTCCACCATCTAGTTCATCATGACACATTCATCATTGTCATATTGCTTAGCATGATCATGTAGTTGACATAGTATTTGTGGCAAAGCCACCGTTCATAATTTCTTCATACTTGTCACTCTTGATTCATTGCATATCCCGGTACACCGCCGGAGGCATCCATATAGAGTCATACTTTGTTTTAGAATCGAGTTGTAATCATTGAGTTGTAAATAAATAAAAGTGTGATGATCATCATTTAATAGAGCATTGTCCCAATAAAAAAGGAGAAAGACCAAAGAAAAAAAAAAGAAGGCCCAAAAAAAGAGAAAATAAATAAAAAGGGGCAATGCTACTATCCTTTTTCCACACTTGTGCTTCAAAGTAGCACCATGATATAGCGAGTCTCATATATTGTGCTTCAAAGTAGCATCATTTTCTTCATATAGAGAGTCTCATATGTTGTCACTTTCATATACTAGTGGGAATTTTACATTATAGAACTTGGCTTGTATATTCCAATGATGGGCTTCCTCAAAATTTCCCTAGGTCTTCGTGAGCAAGCAAGTTGGATGCACACCCACTTAGTTTCTTTTTTTGCTTTCATACATTTATAGCTCTAGTGTATCCGTTGCATGGCAATCCCTACTCACTCACATTGATATCTATTGATGGACATCTCCATAGCCCGTTGATATGCCTAGTCGATGTGAGACTATCTTCCCCTCCTTTTTGTCTTCTCCACAACCACCATTCTATTCCACCTATAGTGCTATATCCATGGCTCACGCTCATGTATTGCGTGAAGATTGAAAAAGTTTTGAAAAAGTTAGAGTATGAAACAATTGCTTGGCTTGTCATCGAGGTTGTGCATGATTTAAATACTTTGTGTGGTGAAGATGGAGCATAGCCAGACTATATGATTTTGTAGGGATAACTTTCTTTGGCCATGTTATTTTGAGAAGACAAAATTGCTTTGTTAGTATGCTTGAAGTATTATTATTTTTATGTCAATATAAACTTTTGTCTTGAATCTTTCTAATCAGAATATTCATACCACAATTAAGAAGATTTGCATTGAAATTATGCCAAGTAGCACTCCGCATCAAAAATTCTCTTTTTATCATTTACCTACTCGAGGACGAGCAGGAATTAAGCTTGGGGATGCCTGATACGTCTCCAACGTATCTATAATTTTTGATTGCTCCATGCTATATTATCTACTGTTTTGGACTATATTGGGCTTTATTTTCCACTTTTATATTATTTTTGGGACTAACCTATTAACCGGAGGCCCAGCCCAAAATTGTTATTTTTGCCTATTTCAGTGTTTCAAAGAAACGGAATATCAAATGGAGTCCAAACGGAATAAAATCTTCGGGAACTTGATTTTCTCACCGAACGTGATCCAGGAGACTTGGACCCTGCTCCAAGGAACAAAAGAGGCGGTCACGAGGGTGGGGGCGCCCCCTCCTAGGGCGCGCCCCCCTGCCTCATGGGCCCCTCGTTGCTCCTCCGGCGTACTTCTTCCTCCTATATATACACACGTACCCCCAAACGATCAGAAGAGGAGCCAAAAACCTAATTCCACCGCTGCAACTTTCTGTATCCACAAGAACCCATCTTGGGGCCTGTTCTGGAGCTCCGTC
>NW_021279031.1:0-1404 GCF_002162155.2 Triticum dicoccoides
AAATCGACGATGCCCAAGGTACACGTTCTTCTTACAATTTGGCAAATGTACACTTTCAGTCTCATGTAAGCAGTGCGTGCATGCATTGTATCCCTTATTTGACAGTCCCGAAAGGTTACTAAGAGCAGGCCAATCGTTGATGGTTACGAAAAGCAACGCTCGTAGGTCAAATTCCTCTTGTTTGTGCTCATCCCACACACGGACACCACCCCACAGCTGTAAAAGTTCATCAACTAATGGCCTTAGGTACACATCGATGTCGTTGCCGGGTTGCTTCGGACCTTGGATGAGCACTGGCATCATAATGAACTTCCGCTTCATGCACAACCAAGGAGGAAGGTTGTAGATGCATAGAGTCACGGGCCAGGTGCTATGGCTGGAGCTCTGCTCGCCAAAAGGATTCATGCCATCCGTACTTAGAGCAAATGTTATGTTCCTTGCGTCAGCTACAAAATCTTTGAACCATCTGTCGATCTTTCTCCATTGCGTTCCATCTGCGGTGTGTCTCAACTCCCCGTCCGACTTACGGTCCTCTTTGTGCCATCGCAACAACTTGGCATGCTCTTTGTTCCTGAACAGACGTTTCAACAGTGGTATTATAGGAGCATACCACATCACCTTGGCGGGAACCCTCTTCCTGGGTTTCTGGCCCTCAACATCGTCACCAGGGTCATCGCCTCTGATCTTATAACGCAATGCAGTGCATACCGGGCATTCATTCAAATTCTCGTATTCACCGCGGTAGAGGATGCAGTCGTTGATGCATGCATGTATCTTCAGAACCTCTAAACCTAGAGGGCAGACAACCTTCTTTGCTTCGTACGTACTGGCGGGCAACTCGTTATCCTTTGGAAACATATTTTTCAACATTTTCAGCAAGTTTTCAAATGCCGAGTCAGCTACACCTGCCTCTGCCTTCCATTTCAGCAAATCCAGTGTGCAGCCCAGCTTTTTCAGACCATCATCGCATCCGGGGTACAACGCCTTTCTGTGATCCTCTAACATGCGATCCAAATTCTCCCTCTTCTTTTCAGTTTCGCAGCGTCTCCGTGCATCAGCAATGGTCCGACCAAGATCATCAACGGGATCATCACGTGCCTCTTCTTCACCTTCCCCTTCACCTTCAGCATCCTCCATGAAAGTATCACCGAAATGAGCAAGATAGCTTTCATCGATGAAATCATCCCCTTCTTCATCTTCTTCCATTATAACCCCTCTTTCTCCATGCTTGGTCCAACAATTATAGCTTGGCATGAAACCGTGCCGAAGCAGATGCATGTGAACATCTCTTGAGGAAGAGTAACCCTTCTGATTCTTACAGATAACACATGGACAGATAACAAAACCCCCCTGCTTGTTCGCATTAGCCACTACGAGGAAATCTTTCAAACCCGTAGTGAACTC
>NW_021279032.1:0-1062 GCF_002162155.2 Triticum dicoccoides
CCGAAGCTCACCGTCGCCGCCGTTCGCCTTAGCCACCGTCTCCGACCACCCCTCGCTTCCCCGACCAGCTCAGAAGCTCCGCCTCGACTCCTTCCTCCTCCCCACCGCTCCACGGGTCCCCGGAAGCCCTGCATCGCCGCCACGTCGCCGTTCCCCTCTTCGGACTCCGACCACCGTCGCCGTCAAATTCGTCGTCTCCGACGCGTCCCCGAGCCCGCTTCGACGCCCACTGCAACCGCGGTGAGCTACGCCACCGTTTCCCCCTTCTCCCCTGCTCTCTCCCGACCCCTAGGCCCTAGCCCCACCGCGGCCGAAAGCTTCACGCCGCCGGCGATGTCGCCGTCGTGGCCACGATCGCCGTAGCGCCCAACCGAGCACGCCATCGTGCTCCACATCTCACTAGGAGCACGTAGCACGCTCCAACACCCCCCTAACACCCGGCAACACCGTTCCCGTGCACGACCGAACCCCGGCCGCCGTAGCCGAGCTCGCCGCCGTCGACTCCGGCCACCCCGACCCCAACGGACTCCGCCAAGAGCCGCGGGTCGTCCTCAGCTTCACTCCGGTGGCCTCCGCGGTTCATTTGGTGGCCGAAACGACCAAAACCACTATCGCCGCCGCACTGATGGTCGCCGCCGGCCAGAACTCCGGCGAGCTGACATGGCCTAGTTAATTAGCCACTAAACCACCACCTACTGACGCTGACAAGTGGGCCCCAGGGCTTAGTCAAAGCTAACCAGCCCGGGTCAACACGGGATTAGCCCTGTGTCACTGACGTGTGGACCCCACACGTCAGGTTTGACCCGAGCCAGCCCTGTTGACCTGCTGATGTCACTGTGACGTCAGGCTGACGCAGTAAATGATATTTCTGGATTTAAATTAAATCAGGAAATTCCAGAATATTAATTAAACTTCAAAAATTCATAACTTTTATTCTGTAACTCCAAATTGGACAAATTATATATGAAAAATGATCAGAAAAATCCAATCTATCCATCTGTACTATTTTCATGCATGATCCAACAAGTTAAATGGATGTTTTAATCAGAACAAGGAAAAGCA
>NW_021279033.1:0-1914 GCF_002162155.2 Triticum dicoccoides
TATGGAAGATACGATCTACATGAGAATGTTCACCGACGATGACTAGTCCGTCTCACGTGATGATCGGACACGGCCTAGTCGACTCGGATCGTGTAACACTTAGATGACCAAAGGGATGTCAAATCTGAGTGGGAGTTCATTATAATTTGATTAGATGAACTTAATTATCATGAACTTAGTCTAAATTTTTACAATATGTCTTGTAGATCAAATGGCCAACATAGTCCTCAACTTCAACGCGTTCCTAGAGAAAACCAAGCTGAAAGACGATGGCAGCAACTATACGGACTGGGTCCGGAACCTGAGGATCATCCTCATAGCTGCCAAGAAAGATTATGTCCTACAAGCACCGCTAGGTGATGCACCTGTTCTCCCTGCGGAACAAGACGTTATGAACGCTTGGCAGGCACGTTCCGATGACTACTCCCTCGTTCAGTGCGGCATGCTTTACAGCTTAGAGCCGGGGCTCCAAAAGCGTTTTGAGAGACATGGAGCATATGAGATGTTCGAAGAGCTGAAAATGGTTTTCCAAACTCATGCCCGGGTCGAGAGATATGAAGTCTCTGACAAATTCTTCAGCTGTAAGATGGAGGAAAATAGTTCTGTCAGTGAGCACATACTCACTATGTCTGGGTTACATAACCGCTTGACTCAGCTGGGAGTTAATCTCCCGGATGATGCGGTCATTGACAGAATCCTCCAGTCGCTTCGACCGAGCTACAAGAGCTTTGTGATGAACTTCAATATGCAGGGGATGGAAAAGACCATTCCTGAAGTATTTGCTATGCTGAAATCAGCAGAGGTAGAAGTCAGAAAGGAACATCAAGTGTTGATGATCAATAAAACCACTAAGTTCAAGAAGGGCAAGGGTAAAAAGAACTTCAAGAAGGACGGCAAGGTAGTTGCCGCGCCCAGCAAGCAAGCTGCCGGGAAGAAGCCAAAGAATGGACCCAAGCCCGAGACTGAGTGTTTTTATTGCAAGGAAAGTGGTCACTGGAAGCGGAACTGCCCCAAATACTTAGCAGACAAGAAGGCCGGCAAAACCAAAGGTATATTTGATATACATGTAATTGATGTGTACCTTACCAGTAATCGTAGTAACTCCTGGGTATTTGATACCGGTGCCGTTGCTCATATTTGTAACACACAACAGGAGCTGCGGAATAAACGGAGACTGGCGAAGGACGAGGTGACGATGCGCGTCGGGAATGGTTCCAAGGTCGATGTGATCGCCGTCGGCACGCTACCTCTACATTTACCTACGGGATTAGTTTTGAACCTCAATAATTGTTATTTTGTGCCAAGTTTGAGCATGAATATTGTATCAGGATCTCGTTTAATTCGAGATGGCTACTCATTTAAATCCGAGAATAATGGTTGTTCTATTTATATGAGAGATATGTTTTATGGTCATGCTCCGATGGTGAATGGTTTATTCTTTATGAATCTCGAGCGTAATGCTACACATATTCATAGTGGAAGTACCAAAAGATGTAAGATTGATAGTGATAGTCCCACATACTTGTGGCACTGCCGCCTCGGTCACATAGGTGTCAAACGCATGAAGAAGCTCCATGCTGATGGACTTTTAGAGTCTCTTGATTACGAATCATTTGACACGTGCGAACCATGCCTCATGGGAAAAATGACCAAGACTCCATTCTCAGGAACAATGGAGAGAGCAACCAACTTATTGGAAATCATACATACTGATGTGTGCGGTCCAATGAGTGTTGAGGCTCGCGGTGGCTATCGTTATGTTCTCACCCTCACTGATGACTTGAGTAGATATGGGTATGTCTACTTAATGAAACACAAGTCTGAGACCTTTGAAAAGTTCAAGGAATTTCAGAGTGAAGTTGAGAATCAACGTGACAGGAAAATCAAGTTTCTACGATCAGATCGTGGAGGAGA
>NW_021279034.1:0-2275 GCF_002162155.2 Triticum dicoccoides
GACCACCTGACAACAACACTCTTTTATTGTTTTCCCAACAAAAGCAGAGATGAGTTACAAAAACTCAAAAGGCGTTATTTGACTTGGTAGCACCCGAATGAAGTAAATTTAATCATTCATCCAACGACCAACTATTCATCCAACGACCAACTACTACACATTAGATGTATTAATGCAGTGCAACCAATGTATAAGAAGACTCAATGCTTATATGCATCTTAGAACCTTAATTCATCATGGAGACATCGATCTCCATTGAATAGGCAACACAATTTATCCATGGGGTTAAACAGAATATATGTTTACACTAAAATAATTTCAATTCAAAATTTGTTTGAAAATTTCAAATGAATAATACTAAAAGATCTGAGTTTTTTCGGAAACCGGGTTTTCTGGTCCCTCACGGAATAAAATGGGAATGGAGAAAAAAAACCTTGTGCAAACCCTCGTGAAGCACATATTTTGACTTCAAATCTATAGTTCTCCGAGGCATCTAAATGTTTGTCGATCTACACTTGTAACAAAAGTAGTTGCTTGCTCCTGGGCACCTGAGAAGGAGCGTTTTCAGTTCGGTTCCAGCTGGCCACAATTGTTTTTGCTATTATCGGTTTCATGAATGACAGGTGGTCCCCATGCACAAGTATGAACGGTTTATATATAACGGCAGCCGGACACTAATGGCTAAGCCACGTGTCCGGCTATATAAGCCGAGTGCCAGCGAGCACACAGTTTACATGTAAACCAAGGACCCTGTTAGGCCACACGGTTTATAAATGTAAACCGAGGGCCCCCGACTCGGCTCATATTTAGCGGGGTCGTCGGATAATGGTTTATAAGCTGGGTGCCGCGTCCTGGGACACACGGCTTACAGCCCATTGGGGGCATATATATGCCCTATTAGCTGGGTGCTTGCCGCTGGGACACGCGGCTTATAGCGCTAGTAGCATTTTATTTGTGTATGTATGCCACTATATGCTACATACAAATGGCTTTTGGGAGCACCAACAATATATATACAGCAAAGTTCACAACAACAATATACTACAAGTTGACAACCATAACAAACCAGCCATGAGTAGTCCACAGATGCATAAATATTATGGGAATTCATCCGAACCGTTCAAAGAACCACTAATTCACAACAAAAAGTTACCATCCAACGGCTGAGGCTTTTGGAACACACCTTCCGCTATTTCTGATAAACACGCTCCCTTCTCATCCTCACCACACCTCCACAAGGCATGGCCGTTGACCTCGCGCGGCATGATCCCCGAGTCCCGACATGCCCTCCCACATCCCGGCACTCACACGACGAACCATTCCTCTCTCTCCCATCCCTATGAAACTATTCGTATTTCAGCCCATTCTCTGAACGGACTACGACTAGCTACCTCGCGGGTACTGTCTCTGAATTTTCATCCCCTTCACTTGTGCGGATGAATCGATCCAACAACGGAGGGGATGAATCGATCCAATGGGAGCTACTGTGTTTCGCACACACTTGTCCTGTTTGCTGAAATGCCTAGATTCTACATTGTCTCTCAATTTCCACCCCTTCTCTTCTACAGATGGAGTGCAAACTATGCGATGGAGGATGGAATCAATCCACTAAAACCAGCGTTCGCTGGTACGGTATTTTCCACGCACTTGTTCTATTTGCTAAAATGCCTACCTTTCTAATCCCTCCGTCCCAAAATAAGAGGCTCAACTTTGTACTAACTTAAATTTTAAGTTAGTACAAAGTTGAGCCTCTTATTTTGGGACGGAGGGAGTACATTGTAGATTACACACAGACTCCCTATTGAATCAAAATGGTTTTGGGTAAACTAGGCGATTCTGAAACAAACAGGTTCTTACGAAGGTATTGGTAGTCAGAGTTTGCAAATGGCAGAGTTTGAACAGCCAGGCTTTGGGAAGTTTGGTGGATTGGTTGTAAACCTTTTACTCAGTGTTATACCTGGCTGCAATGACAATCACCATGGCGCTCCTCTCCCCCATCCTTCTCTCCCCCTCTCTCCTCTCCTCCCCATTGTGGGTGCGCCGGTGGACGGCAGCCTCCGGTCCCCTGCCTCCCATCCCCCATTCTTTCTCGCGGTTGAGGCTCCCTCCCCCTCCCCCCTGCTGGCTGGTGCCCCTAGGGGATCCTCTCGTCCGTCTCGGTGCATCCTCCCCTCGGCTAACAAGTTTTGGTCTTTGGATTCGGATGGTTCTGGGTCGGAGGACCAAGTCGACACCCCCACCCTGCTAGCTCCCTCGCTTCCTCAATCCGCTTCGT
>NW_021279035.1:0-1496 GCF_002162155.2 Triticum dicoccoides
ATGCTCCTAGAGACTCTCACTGGACTGCGGTTAAGCGCATCTTGCGCAACATCCGGTTCACTTCTTCTTATGGCTTGCATCTGCAACCAGCCCCCTCTGGAGTTCTCTCTCCGTTCTCTGATGCAGACTGGGCTGGGAGTCCGGATGACAGACGATCAACGGGGGGATATGCAGTGTTCCTTGGTTCGAATTTGATCGCCTGGAGTGCTCGTAAACAAGCAACGGTGTCCCGCAGTAGCACTGAAGCTGAGTACAAAGCAGTTGCAAATGCCACAGCAGAGCTTATTTGGATACAGTTTTTGCTCAGAGAGTTGAAGATTCCTCAGAAGCAGCCGCCGGTGCTTTGGTGTGATAACATTGGGGCGACGTATTTGTCTTCAAATCCAGTCTTTCATGCTCGCACCAAACACATCGAAGTTGATTACCATTTTTTCAGGGAACGTGTTTCCCAGAAACTGCTTCTTATCAAGTTCATCTCCTCGAAAGATCAACTTGCTGACATCTTCACGAAGCCACTGCCTCTTCCTCAGTTTGAGGGGTGTAGGCGCAATCTCAACCTGGTGAATTCTTCTGAGCACGCTTAAGATTGAGGGAGGGTGTTAGACTCTGTATATACTGGGCCCCACTTGTAATTATGTTGTACATCATTATGTACCTCTCTATATAATGAAAAGGTCACCCCCAGTTTGGAGGTGTGCCACAAACCCTAAAACCCTTGTCTAATACTTAGTTTCTCTCAAACACACAAAAACGCCCACACACACACATATTTCAGGGAAGAACACATAGCTTTGCCAAATGACTCTCCCTTGGCTACTACGAAGGCTACATTTTTCACTGCCCTTACGGCCTCACTTTCTCATTCATCTGATCACCTTAAATACCAGTACAATAGACCCACGCACGCACGGGTCAGCCGCCACACTCGGCTGCTAACCCCCACTAATCCAACTAACCCACTACATGCATGCGCACACACGTCCCTGCATGCAACTCACCCGGTCAAGCCACACATTGGCTCAACCGATTATCACTCAACTGGCTAGCTACACACACGCTAGAATAACAACCAAATCTACAGATCCTCTGGATGGACACGTATAGGACCAAGTCACCACTAATTGCTCCTGATTATCCCTCCTCCGCTTGATCTGTCACGTGACTCGATGGGCTGCTCCGACTCCGTAGTGTATGCAGCAAACTGACTAATACATCCATGCATGTAGACTACTCCCTTCGTTCCTAAATACTTGTTTTTCTAGAGATTTCAACAAGTGACTACATACGGCGCAAAATGAATGAATCTACACTTTAAAATATGTCTACATACATCCGTATATTTAGTCCATTTAAAATGCCTAGAAAGACAAGTATTTGGGAACGGAGGGAGTATTTGCTAATTGTCTAACCTCACAACTAGCTTGCATGTACACATGGTCTCATCTTCACATGACTACATGGCCACAACTTAGTCGGTTGGACATGACTACGTGCAT
>NW_021279036.1:0-1546 GCF_002162155.2 Triticum dicoccoides
CCTAATCCAATTCCACTAGCATCACATTCAAGCTCAAAAGTCTTATTAAAATCAGGAAGTTGGAGTAAAGGAGCATGTGTCAACTTATCTTTCAATACCGAGAAGGCTTCTTCCTGTGCGGTACCCCAAAGAAAAGGCACATCTTTCTTTGTAAGCTCATTGAGAGGTGCAGCAATGGTGCTGAAATCTCTCACAAAACGCCTATAGAATCCAGCGAGGCCAAGAAAACTCCTCACTTGTGTGACTGTTTTGGGCTGCGGCCAACTCTCAATAGCTTCAATCTTGGCTTTATCAACTTCAATTCCCTATGGAGTAACAACATAGCCAAGAAAAGATACTCGGTCGGTGCAAAAGGTGCACTTCCCAAGGTTACCAAACAAACGTGCATCACGTAGAGCAATAAAAACAGCACGTAAATGTTCCAAATGTTCTTCCAAAGATCTGCTATAAATCAATATATCATCAAAATAGACTACCACAAATCGTCCAATGAAAGCACGTAAAACTTCGTTCATTAGTCTCATGAAAGTACTAGGCGCATTAGTTAACCCAAAAGGCATGACTAACCACTCATATAATCCAAACTTAGTTTTAAATGCTGTTTTCCATTCATCCCCCAATTTCATACGAATTTGATAGTATCCACTACGCAAATCAACTTTGGAGAATATTGTAGAGCCACTCAATGCATCAAGCATATCATCTAGCCTAGGAATAGGATGACGATAACGAATAGTAATATTATTAATGCCTCTAC
Source organism: Triticum dicoccoides (assembly GCF_002162155.2). NCBI lineage: Eukaryota > Viridiplantae > Streptophyta > Magnoliopsida > Poales > Poaceae > Triticum > Triticum dicoccoides. The sequence goes on from NW_021279036.1 coordinate 758, forward strand.
AATCAACACACATACGCGGTGTACCATCCTTTTTCGGCACTAGAATAATAGGAACAGCACAAGGACTAAGGGATTCGCGTATATAACCTTTGTCGAGAAGCTCTTGTACTTGACGCATAATCTCCTTCGTCTCCTCTGGATTGGTACGGTATGGTGCACGGTTTGGCAGTGAAGCACCGGGAATTAAGTCGATCTGATGCTCAATCCCTCGAATAGGTGGTAATCCCGGTGGCACGTCTTGTGGAAAGACGTCAGCGAACTCCTGCAAAATGTTAGTGATAGCAGGAGGCAAAGAGGAAGGCACGTACTCGAATGAAAATAATGCCTCTTTGCACACAAAAGCATAGCAAACAAATTTGCTGAAAACTAGCTCATCAATATCAGATTTGGTGGCAAATAAACATGCACTTTTCAATTTAATTTCAGAAGCAACACTATATGGTTTATTATTAGGCTTCATTTGTTGCTCAAATTCTTTTGCCACAATCTGATTTTCACTCTTATTCTTCTCCTGTTTTGCTTTATTAGCTCTATTAATATCATCTTTCAAAATGGAATCAGGAGTCATAGGAAGCAAAGTAATATTTTTATCCTTATGAACAAGAGTATAGTGATTGTTTCTACCATGGTGTATAGAGTTTTTATCAAATTGCCATGGTCTACCAAGTAATAAGGAACATGCTTGCATAGGTACCACATCACAATCAACATAATCAGCATATGTAGAGATACTAAAATGCACACGAACAGTACGTGTTACCTTAACCTTGCCGCTGTTGTTGAACCATT
>NW_021279037.1:0-1929 GCF_002162155.2 Triticum dicoccoides
TGGCCAGCGCATTGTCTCTGGTTCGATCCCTTTTTCAAGCAGATCATGCTCAGCCTTGGACCACTTAGGCCGGGCTTTGAGGTAGCCACCTGACCCCGTGCGATGGTGAAGCTTCTTCTTCGCAGCATTTTTCTTGTTTGTCTCCGACATCTTCTTACTCTTTTCTGATGTCTTGTGGGCCACAAATGCGGGCCAGTGATCTTTGATCTTCTCATATTTGCCGATGAATTCTGGTGTCTCTTTTTTCTTGACAAACTGGTTCAGCTCTTTCCTCCACCTCCTCATTAGGCCAGCCATCTTCTTAAGAGCACAAGACTTGATTAATTGCTCTATAACTGGCTTCTCCGGATCCTCCTCTGGCGGTAGGGTGAAATTTGCCTTCAGCTCATTCCAAAGATCTTCTTTCTGCATATCATTGACATAAGACACCTCAGCGTCTTCATCCTTAGCAGGCTTATACCATTGCTGGATGCTGATCGGGATCCTGTCCCTAACAAGAACCCCGCACTGAGCAGAAAATGCCTTCTTTGTCCGGATGGGTTCAATCGGTTCGCCGTCGGGCGCGATTTCTATGATCTCAAACTTTTCATCCGAGCTCAACTTTTTCTTCGGGCCTCGTCTCCTTACCGAAGTTGTGCTCGATCCGGAGGGCTAGAAATTATAAGGAAGAAAGACGACAGTACTTAATATGTGTACATATACCAAAACAATGGATGCATCAATTAACTTGTCAGCACGGGCTTAACTAATATATATATACCTGGCCGGACTCGGTTCGGTGACTCGGCTCGGCACGGTCTCCTTCATCTTGTACCTCCATTGTGTCACCGGAGCCATCATGAACATAGTCCTCCTCTTATACCGACATTAATGGGTCGAAGCCATCATAATCATAGCCCTCTTCTTCATCCATCTGACCAACGGTGTCGATGAGAAATGATGCAACATCATCACTTCCATTTGCGATTATTTCCCCCAACATCGCTTCTGTTTCTTCGTCTCGGGAGTGCTCCATAGTTTCTGCAAATATTGACAACATGTCAATTATTATTCAAACATGGTACATAGTGGCAAACGTAGAACTAGCTAGCTAATCACAATAAGGAATCATGTTAGTGGCCTCGACGCTGCTTCTCTAGGGTTTGGGGTCGCCTCGACACAAAGCTTCAAGGGTTTGGGGTGGCCTCGACGATAACGCTCTTTTAACTTGATAAATTTGGGTGGCCTCGAGAGAGTTAATTTGTCGGGTAGGAGCGCGGCGGGAGGGGGTACGTAGGAGACCTGCAACATCGTTTTCTCTCTAGGGTTTGGGTGTCCTCGAGAGTTTTGGTCGAGCGAGAGGGCTGAGGGGGGTGCTGCAGTTGTATCTAGAGGGGGTTATATCGACAACGACGCGACATACATATACATGGGAAAATAATGTTATCGGGGAGGGGGTATCGGTACCACCCCCTCGTGTTGAAGTTTCTTCTTTCTCCTTTCCTTTCTTTCTTCTTCTCCTCTTCTTTTTCTTCTTCTCCCTCGAGAAAGGAAAATAATTAAGGAAAAGGAAGAAAAGAGGAAGAAGGAAGAAGGAAGAAGAAGAAGAAGTAAAAGAAGAAAAAAAAAGAGGAGAAGAAGAAAGGAATAGAGGAGAAGAAGAAAAAATAGAATTTCTCCTTTCTCCTCTATTCCTTTCTTCTTCTCCTCTTCTTTTTCTTCTTTTTTTCCTCTTCTTATTTATTTCTCCTCTTCTTCCTCTCCTCTTTTTCTCCTTTCTTCCTCTTCTTATTTTCCTTTTTCCTCTCATTCTTTTAGTATTGCTTGTTTTAAAAAAAATGTTCAAATAGAAAATTTCGAAAAAAACAAAGGTTTTGCCTAATGCATTGTTCATATGAATTAATATCAACAAAAAAAATCTATGAACAGAAAAAAAACCGAACTTTTCTA
>NW_021279038.1:0-1498 GCF_002162155.2 Triticum dicoccoides
CCCTCAACCCTAGGCGCATGGGCCCAAGGGAGGGGGGTGCGGCCAGCCCACCAGGGGCTGGCTCCCTGCCCCACGCAGCCCATGTAGCCCCCCGGGAGGGGTGGCCCCTCCCGGTGGACCCCCGGAACCCTTCCGGTGGCCCCGGTACAATACCGGTATGACCCCGAAACTTTCCGGTGTCCGTTTGACAACTTCCCATATATAAATCTTTACCTCCGGACCCTTCCGGATCTCCTCGTGACGTCCAGGATCCCATCCGGGACTCCTAACAACATTCGGTAGTCACATACTAGTCTTCCTAATAACCCTAGCGTCACCGAACCTTAAGTGTGTAGACCCTACGGGTTCGGGAGACATGCAGACATGACCGAGACGCTCTCAGTCAATAACCAACAGCGGGATCTGGATACCCATGATGGCTCCCACATGCTCCTCGATGTTGTCATCGGATGAACCACGATGTCGAGGGTTCGATCAAACCCGATATGCAATTCCCTTTGTCAATCGGTACGTTACTTGCCCGAGACTCGATCGTCGGTATCCCAATACCTTGTTCAGTCTCGTTACCGGCAAGTCACTTTACTCGTACCGTAATGCATGATCCCGTGTCCAACACCTTGGTCACATTGAGCTCATTATGATGATGCATTACCGAGTGGGCCCAGAGATACCTCTCCGTCATACGGAGTGACAAATCCCAGTCTCGATCCGTGTCAACCCAACAGCTACATTCGGAGATACCTGTAATGCACCTTTATAGTCACCCAGTTACGTTGTGACGTTTGATACACCCAAGGCACTCTTACGGTATCCGGGAGTTACACGATCTCATGGTCGAAGGAAGAGATACTTGACACTGGCAAAGCTCTAGCAAAACGAACTACACGATCTTTTATGCTATGCTTACGATTGGGTCTTGTCCATCACATCATTCTCCTAATGATGTGATCCCGTTATCAACGACATCCAATGTCCATAGTCAGGAAACCATGACTATCTATTGATCACAACGAGCTGGTCAACTAGAGGCTCACCAGGGACATATTGTGGTCTAAGTATTCACACGTGTATTACGATTTCCGGATAATACAGTTATAGCATGAATAAAAGACATTTATCATGAACATTGAAATATAATAATACTTTTATTATTGCCTCTAGGGCATATTTCCAACAGTCTCCCACTTGCACTAGAGTCACCAATCTAGTTACATTGTGATGAATCGAACACCCATAGAGTTCTGGTGTTGATCATGTTTTGCACGCGAGAGAGGTTTAGTCAGCGGATCTGCGACATTCAGATCCGTGTGCACTTTGTAAATTTCTATGTCTCCATCTTGAACATTTTCACAGATGGAGTTGAAACGACGCTTGATGTGCCTGGTCTTCTTGTGAAACCTGGGCTCCTTGGCGAGGGCAATAGCTCCAGTGTTGTCACAGAAGAGTTTGATCGGCCCCGACGCATTGGGTATGACTCCTAGGTCGGTGATGAACCCCT
>NW_021279039.1:0-1000 GCF_002162155.2 Triticum dicoccoides
TGAACCAAGACAAAAATGATGGGCATTTTAGAAGGGCATTTCAGGTTCATTGAAAAAGTTTTTAGTAAACCCTAATTGGTTTGAGAGGGGGCTGGGGGTTCTGTCATCCCCATTTCAGGTTTCTGATGAAAGAATAAACATGATGCAACACTCTAATGCATGAACTAGCTAGGGTGTGACAACTCACCCCCACTCAAAAGAATCTCGTCCCGAGATTTGGGTTCCTCCGGAAAGAAGGCAGGATACTCAAGTCGAAGACGATCCTCCCTTTCCCAAGTTGCTTCATCCTCAGAATGGTGCGACCATTGTACTTTGAGAAACTTGATATTATGACGTCGAGTGGTACGCTCGGCCTGATCGAGGATACGAATGGGGTACTCTCGATATGTAAGATTATCTTGGAGATCAAGCGTTTCGTGGTCCACTCCACGGATAGGATCCGAGAAGCAACGCCTGAGTTGAGAAACGTGGAAGACATCGTGGACTATAGAGAGATGCGGAGGTAGTTCCAACTGGTAGGCAACTTCTCCTCGTTTAGCGAGAATGCGAAAAGGTCCAATGTAACGAGGAGCCAATTTGCCTTTGATACCGAAACGATGGGTTCCCTTCAGAGGAGTAACCCGAAGGTAAGCTTTCTCGTCAACCTCGAAAGTCATAGCCTTATGTTTTCGGTCATATTGACTCTTCTGACGAGATTGGGCTGTTTTCAACTTTTCACGAACGATGCGAACTTGCTCTTCTGCTTCCTGAATCATATCCGGGCCAAAGAATTGTCTTTCCCCGGTCTCTGACCAGTTAAGGGGTGTTCGACACCGTCGTCCATAGAGGACTTCAAAAGGGGCTTTACCCAAGCTAGACTGATAGCTGTTGTTGTAAGCGAATTCGGCAAATGGAAGGCACTTCTCCCAATCCATTCCGAATGAGATAACAGAGGCTCGAAGCATGTCTTCTAGGATCTGGTTGACGCGTTCCACTTGACCACTCGACTGAGGGTGGAAAG
>NW_021279040.1:0-1144 GCF_002162155.2 Triticum dicoccoides
TTTTTCGAAAAATGCGTTTTCGAAAAATTTTGGGCCTAAACGGAGCGTGGCTACCCGACTCTTTTTTTTTTCCGAAACCTACTCCGGCAAGGAAACACGAATCGGAATCTAGATGGATCCCGAAAACAAACCTAATAAGCAAAGAGCTCGGATTGGTGGTGGATATATGGTGGTGGTATATGGCAGCGGTGGTGGTAGCGGTGGTAGTATATGGATATGGATCGGTGGTGGTATATGGACACGGATTGGTGGTGGTATATGGATACGGATTCGGTGCGGTGGTGGTAGATGGCAGGGGCGATGATGATGGTGCGGCGGCGGCGTGACAACTTATGACCAGAACTCGAAACTCTAAAAGACTAGACTCTAAGACCAGCAACTAGACACGACGATGCGCAAATTCAACAAAGCAAAACCCTAAAAAGATTATGCAAGGCTCAGATTGGTTCGGATATGATGAACTAACCCTAATTTTTTTTTGTGGCTTTTTCGTGGACTATAGGTATGAAGAACAGACTCGATCTAAACTACGAAAAACTGTAAAATCTCACCGAGCAACCTGGAAATCTGATACCACTTGATAGAGGCGGAGGTGTCCCGTCTTTCGATGAGATGGTGGATTTCGCTTTGGTGGAAGTCGACTTTGACGATCCGGCTACGAACGTGCGAGGACGTCGCGCATTAGCAATCGCTAAACCAACTCCGAGAGGTTATTGACCACGCCGGAGCACGATCAACCTGACCACGAGGGTCTGTTTCCTGCGAGCAAACGAAGAACAAGCAAGAAACTAAGATTGCAATCTGGATATTGCGAATATAAGATGAAAGCTTTATTGATCAAGGTGGGGTTCTGTGACGCCTTTGTCTGGTCTTTGAACACAAACGAAGTACGCGAAGTTGCAGCTATGGCGAACTTTTAATCTAAACAAAACCCAAAGTCTAAACGATGCCCTAAGGGCTGTATATATGGAGGAAGAGGGGGGAATTTCGTGGCCCTTGGTGGAGGGGTCCGAAATCAACCCTATCTCTTGTTTCCCCACACATACGGACTCTAAAAATAGCCTATACTTATGTATTTCGAAATTACATGGGCCTGGCCCAATAATAAGGTGACGCAGCACCTAAAATAGCCTCGGGACGACAT
>NW_021279041.1:0-1280 GCF_002162155.2 Triticum dicoccoides
CATGGTGGGTTGTCTCATTGCAGCCGTCCTCAGGAACTGAGTTCTGTGTTTGTGATCCATGATTCAGCTACTACCACGCATTGGGCCCGAAACCAATGGACCCTCTCGGCTTCTTAATCACCCTTGTCCTCTGTCCAGGAGTTGCAAGTAGTTTCTGGTGTTTGTAGTATGCTGGAGGCCGTGCGCAGCGCTGACCGTAGGGGTGGGCTGTGATGCGGTAGGCACGTGGCACGGTGTACCGGGCGCCCGTTTGGTGTCTCGGGAACCCTGTTCACATCGTTTGGGGCTGTGAGCGAAACTCCGGCCGGATCTCCTCATGGATGGAACCCGAATAGGCGATAAACCTGGACTAGAGACTTAGGTGATTAGGTAGGTCGTGGCCGACACCCACGTTGGGCTTCCGCTTGAAGGTTGCCGAGTACATGTCGTGTAAATGACGGTAAGTGGTGAGAGCGTGTGTGAAGAAGTACACCCCTGCAGGGTTAATATGATCTATTCGAATAGCCGTGTCCACGGAAAAGGACCTCTGGGTTGCTTATATCAGTTCATAGACAAGTGAAAGTGGATACTCTAAAATACGCAAGATAAGCGTGAGTGCTATGGATGGCGTTCTCGTAGGGAGACGGGAGCGATTCCATAGTGGTGTATTGATATGGTGAATATGTGGACTCGTGTGCGCCACCTCAAAAGAGTTACTTGCAGTCGTAGTTAGGATAGCCACCGAGTCAAAGCTGGCTTGCTGCAGTTAAACCCCACCATCCCTTTGTTGATAATGATGCATATGTAGTTAGTTCTGATGTAAGTCTTGCTGGGTACATTTGTACTCACGTTTGCATATTTTATGTTTTGCAGAGAAACTTCAGTCTCATTAGTAGTTCCGCTTGGACTTCGACGTTTAGCTTGATACCTCAGCTACGATCTTGTGCCCTCGGCAGGATCTGATCGATAGTCAGGCTTCTCAGCCTTTTTCATTTATAGATGTCTGTACTCAGACATGATAGCCTCCGCTTGTGCTTTGACTTGTATGCTCTGATTGTTGGGTCGTGAGACCCATGTTTGTAATGTCTCGCTCCTCGGAGCCTATTGAATAAATTACTTGAGTCGTAGAGTCATTTTGTGATGCCATGTTGTATTGCACATATCGAGCATATTGTGTGTATGTTATTGAAATGCTTGGTATGTGTGGGATCTGACCATCTAGTTGTTTATCTTTAGTAGCCTCTCTTACCGGGAAATGTCTCCTAGTGTTTCCACTGAGCCATGGTAGCTTGCTACTGCTC
>NW_021279042.1:0-1158 GCF_002162155.2 Triticum dicoccoides
TCGGATCTGAATTAGGAGGTATACCCAACTGTTTTGGGTTTCCTATGAAGATGCATTTTATCCGCTTTGGGTTCGAGCTTATCAACCTGAAACTTTTTCATATAAGCGTCGCAGCCCCAAACTTTTAAGAAACGACAACTTAGGTTTCTCTAAACCATAATTCATACGGTGTCATCTCATCGGAATTACGTGGTGCCCTATTTAAAGTGAATGTGGTTGTCTCTAATGCCTAACCCATGAACGATAGTGGTAATTCGATAAGAGACATCATGGTACGCACCATATCCAATAGGGTGCAACTATGATGTTCGGACACACCATCACATTATGGTGTTCCAGGCGGTATTAATTGCGAAACAATTTCCACAATGTCTTAATTGTGTGCCAAAACTCGTAACTCAGATATTCATCTCTATGATCATATCATAGACATTTTATCCTCTTGTCACAATGATCTGCTACTTCACTCTGAAATTACTTCAACCATTCAATAATTCAGACTTGTGTTTCATCAAGTAAATATACTCAACATTTACTCGAATCATCTGTGAAGTAAGAACATAATGATATTCACTATATGCCTCAGCACTCATTCGACTGCACACATCAAAATGTGTTACTTCCAACAAGTTGCTATCTTGTTCCATCTTACTGAAAATGAGGCTTTTCAGTCATCTTGCCCATGTGGTATGATTTGCATATCTCAAGTGATTCAAAATCAAGTGAGTCCGAACGATCCATTTGCATGGAGTTTCTTCATGCATATACACCAATAGACATGGTTCGCATGTCTCAAACTTTTCAAAAACGAGTGAGTCCAAAGATCCATCAACATGGAGCTTCTTCATGCGTTTTATACCATTATGACTTACATGGCAGTGCCACAAGTAAGTGGTACTATCATTACTATCTTATATCTTTTGGCATGAAAATGTGTATCACTACGACCGAGATTCAATAAACCATTCCTTTAGGTGCAAGACCATTGAAGGTATTATTCAAAAATAGAGTAACCACTATTCTCCTTAAATGAATAACCGTATTGCGATAGACATAATCCAATCATGTCTATGCTCAACGCAAACACCAATCTCGGTGGTAGAGGGAGCGTGCGATGCTTGATCATATCAACCTTGGAAACACTTCCAACATATATCG
>NW_021279043.1:0-1357 GCF_002162155.2 Triticum dicoccoides
GAAGATACCTGTAATGTACCTTTATAGTCACCCAGTTACGTTGTGACATTTGGCACACCCAAGGCACTCCTACGGTATCCGGGAGTTGCACAATCTCATGGTCTAAGGAAATGATACTTGACATTCAGAAAAGCTACAGCAAACGAACTACACGATCTTTGAGCTAAGCTTAGGATTGGGTCTTGTCCATCACATCATTCTCCTAATGATGTGATCCCGTTATCAATGACATCCAATGTTCATAGTCAGGAAACCATGACTATCCTTTGATCAACGAGCTAGTCAACTAGAGGCTCACTAGGGACGTGTTGTGGTCTATGTATTCACACATGTATTACGATTTCCGAATAACACAATTATAGCATGAACAATAGACAATTATCATGAACAAAGAAATATAATAATAACCATTTTATTATTGCCTCTAGGGCATATTTCCAACAGTCTCCCACTTGCACTAGAGTCAATAGTCTAGTTACATTGTGATGAATCGAACACCCATGCAGTTCTGGTGTTGATCATGTTTTGCTCTAGGGAGAGGTTTAGTCAACGGATCTGCCACATTCAGGTCCGTATGTACTTTACAAATCTCTATGTCTCCATTTTGAACACTTTCACGAATGGAGTTGAAGCAACGCTTGATATGCCTGGTCTTCCTGTGAAACCTAGGCTCCTTGGCAAGGGTAATAGCTCCAGTGTTGTCACAGAAGAGAGTCATCGGGCCCGACGCATTGGGTATGACTCCTAGGTCGGTACTGAACTCCTTCACCCAGACTGCTTCTTGTGCTGCCTCCGAGGCTGCCATGTACTCCGCTTCACATGTAGATCCCGCCACAACACTTTGCTTGCAACTGCACCAGCTTACTGCCCCACCATTCAAAATATACATGTATTCGATTTGTGACTTAGAGTCATCCAGATCTGTGTCGAAGCTAGCATCGATGTAACCCTTTACGACGAGCTCTTCGTCACCTCCATACACGAGAAACATGTCCTTAGTCCTTTTCAGGTACTTCAGGATATTCTTGACCGCTGTCTAGTGTTCCATGCCGGGATTACTTTGGTACCTTCCTACCAAACTTACGGCAAGGTTTACATCAGGTCTGGTACACAGCATAGCATACATGATAGACCCTATGGCCGAGGCATAGGAGACGACACTCATCTTTTCTCTATCTTCTGCCGTGGTCGGGCATTGAGCCGTGCTCAATCTCGTACCTTGCAATACAGGCAAGAACCCCTTCTTTGACTGATCCATTTTGAACTTCTTCAATATCTTGTCAAGGTACGTACTCTGTGAAAGACCAATGAGGCGTCTCGATCTATCTCTATAGATCTTGATGCCTAATATATAAGC
>NW_021279044.1:0-1252 GCF_002162155.2 Triticum dicoccoides
GCCATGTTGTACTTGCACATATCGAGCATATTGTGTGTATGCTATTGAAATGCTTGGTATGTGTGGGATCTGACCATCTAGTTGTTTATCTTTAGTAGCCTCTCTTACCGGGAAATGTCTCCTAGTGTTTCCACCGAGCCATGGTAGCTTGCTACTGCTCCGGAACACTTAGGCTGGCCGGCATGTGTCCTTCTTCGTTCCTGTGTCTGTCCCCTCGGGGAAATGTCACGCGATGAATACCGGAGTCCTGTTAGCCCGCTACAGCCCGGTTCACCGGAGTCCTGCTAGCCCAGTGCTACAGCCTGGATTCACTCGCTGATGACCGACACGTTCGATGCTGGGTCATGAATGCCTGTCCCTGTAAGTCTGTGCCACTTTGGGTTTACGACTAGCCATGTCAGCCCGGGCTCCTTATCATATGGATGCTAGCGACACTGTCATATACGTGTGCCAAAAGGCGCAAACGGTCCCGTGCAAAGGTAAGGCGACACCCGTGGGAATACCGTGCGTGAGGCCGCAAAGTGATATGAGGTGTTACATGCTAGATCGATGTGGCATTGAGTCAGGGTCCTGACAGCGTTGGTATCAGAGCTTGACTGCCTGTAGGATTACCAAGCCAAACTGGTCGAAGTTGAGTCTAGAAATTCCTTAGTTATATAAGGGAATTGATTGTGGGATGGAACGTAAGGCTCTTTTTACTCCTTATACCTTATGCCTTCTGATCTGAGTCATCATCTTCTCTTCTACGGGGATTAAGAACTAGGCTATCTCTTCTTTCTATCAGGATCATGTGTTACTAATCCGTAGACTTATAGAATTGTTGGAATTAAGCCTCGTTTCAGCTCCTATTACTTCCGTATGTTAATCGTTGATCTTGAAACCTTGATATTGTGTTTCTGGGTGGTTATGCCACCATTTTTGTGAATGTCTCAAACCTTTTTTTTGAGCATTTACAGCCGTTACGCTGTCCGAGTCATCTCAGGTCTCTAAACAGTCTGATGCACTTGCAAATTCCTTCCTCCCGTTTCAATGTTCCTTTGGGCCAGATTAACCACACTAATTGTTGAGTTGAGGTATTCTATTGCCTTGACATTATGTTGGAGTTACTATTATGACCCTAGGTGTCTCAGGGGATCATCTAGTAATTAAGCCATGATTTGTGTTCCCAGTGTGAAGATTCTGGCCTTTATTATCGAAAGCATCCTGTGATGCCATTTAGTTAGTAGGCATTCTGTCCCTGGGTTCTTGAACC
>NW_021279045.1:0-927 GCF_002162155.2 Triticum dicoccoides
TATGAATTATGGTTTGGGAAGAAACCTAAGCTGTCGTTTCTAAAAGTTTGGGGATGCGATGCTTATGTCAAGAAACTTCAACCTGAAAAGCTCGAACCCAAATCGGAAAAATGCGTCTTCATAGGGTACCCAAAAGAAACTATTGGGTACACCTTCTACCTTAGATCCGAAGGCAAGATCTTTGTTGCCAAGAATGGGTCCTTTCTGGAGAAAGAGTTTCTCTCGAAAGAAGTAAGTGGGAGGAAAGTAGAGCTTGATGAAGTATTGCCTCTTGAACCGGAAAATGGCGCAACTCAAGAAAATGTTCCTGAGGTGCCAGCACCGACTAGAGAGGAAGTTAATGATAATGATCAAGATACTTCTGATCAAGCTCCTACTGAAATTTGAAGGTCCACAAGGACACGTTCCGCACCAGAGTGGTACGGCAACCCTGTCTTGGAAATCATGTTGTTAGACAACGGTGAACCTTTGAACTATGAAGAAGCGATGGCGGGCCCGGATTCCGACAAATGGCTAGAAGCCATGAAATCCGAGATAGGATCCATGTATGAAAACGAAGTATGGACTTTGACTGACTTGCCCGTTGAACGGCGAGCCATAGAAAATAAATGGATCTTTAAGAAGAAGATAGACGCGGATGGTAATGTGACCATCTATAAAGCTCGGCTTGTCGCTAAGGGTTATCGACAAGTTCAAGGGGTTGACTACGATGAGACTTTCTCACCGGTAGCGAAGCTGAAGTCCGTCCGAATCATGTTAGCAATTGCCGCATTCTATGATTACGAAATATGGCAAATGGACGTCAAAACGGCATTCCTTAATGGTTTCCTTAAGGAAGAATTGTATATGATGCAGCCGGAAGGTTTTGTCGATCCTAAGAATGCTGACAAAGTGTGCAAGCTCCAACGCTCGATTTATGGGCTGGTG
>NW_021279046.1:0-1145 GCF_002162155.2 Triticum dicoccoides
TAGCAGGGAGTAATACGTGTGTCCGAAAGTCCTGATCTGTGCTCGAGCACAGATACCCTCGATATCCCTCCCCTCCGTTTTCCTAGGGATCGCCAACTGTCAGTGTATAGGCCCATGTATATCGCACGTACACTACCGGAAACTGGCCCTACCCCGACGGCCAAATCAATGCCAACGGCTGCCGTCGGCCTACTTTGCGCTATGCCGACAGCCACGTCTTGGCCGTCGGCGTACCTTGGTCGTCGGGCTACCACGAGCTAAGCCGACGGCACCCGTCGGCATACATATGTCGTCGGCCCAGCTGCGAACATGGCGACAGCAGCCGTCGGCATAACCAGGCCGTCGGCATACCCGTGGGCCCGGCGACCCCGCCCGTGACCAGCGGCTAACGTCGTCAAATCTATGCCGACGGCCTGGACGGCCGGCCATCGGCATATATCATCATGCCACGTCACAGATCCGCGGCGCACCGTCCATGAGCTAAGCCGACGGCTGCCGTCGGCATACATGCCACGTCAGCGATCCGCGGCATGCCGCCCGCCGCCTAAAACCTGGCCGTCTCTATGCCGACGGCATAGCCGTCGGCATAGGTAGACTTTTTTTTTCATATGTATTTTTTTAAGCTTTTTTATGTATTATTATATAAACTAACATGTAGCATGTTAAATATAAACGTACATATGAATATATATGTAGTTTGTATTTTTTTCATATATTATGAATATATATATATGGTTTGTATTTTTTTGAGCACGTTAATAATGTGCGGTCATGTTCTTTTGAATATAGATCATTATATTTTTATTAAAATCAAAAACAGCTATGCCGACAAAAGTTTTGTGGCGGTTGCAAACGCCCGACACCCGTCTCCAGAGTGTGACCCCCTCACGTCCGCGGTGTGCCCCCCTCATGGACGGCGCCGACACCTGAAGGGGGGAAACGGACGCGTCGGGTCTACACGGTGGATGTAGCTGTGGGTTTGGCCCGGATGTTGCTCCCGGGTGTCCCTACGGGTGACCTGACACAACCGGGTGCAGAGGTCCACTGGTCAAAGCCCGTCCGTGGGAAGTCAAAAGGCTAGATCTCGTGGTCAACCGCTCCACGGTTAGGCGGGACGGGGGCCCTGGGGGGGGTAGCAATGCCAC
>NW_021279046.1:1155-2172 GCF_002162155.2 Triticum dicoccoides
GGCATAGGTAGACTTTTTTTTTCATATGTATTTTTTTAAGCTTTTTTATGTATTATTATATAAACTAACATGTAGCATGTTAAATATAAACGTACATATGAATATATATGTAGTTTGTATTTTTTTCATATATTATGAATATATATATATGGTTTGTATTTTTTCGAGCACGTTAATAATGTGCGGTCATGTTCTTTTGAATATAGATCATTATATTTTTATTAAAATCAAAAACAGCTATGCCGACAAAAGTTTTGTGGCGGTTGCAAACGCCCGACACCCGTCTCCAGAGTGTGACCCCCTCACGTCCGCGGTGTGCCCCCCTCATGGACGGCGCCGACACCTGAAGGGGGGAAACGGACGCGTCGGGTCTACACGGTGGATGTAGCTGTGGGTTTGGCCCGGATGTTGCTCCCGGGTGTCCCTACGGGTGACCTGACACAACCGGGTGCAGAGGTCCACTGGTCAAAGCCCGTCCGTGGGAAGTCAAAAGGCTAGATCTCGTGGTCAACCGCTCCACGGTTAGGCGGGACGGGGGCCCTGGGGGGGGGTAGCAATGCCACCGGAGCATCGTACCGGACCCTCATACATGTGCGAGGTGGTGTTCTGGCATTTTCAAAGAGGCGGCACACATCTCAGGGGCGTGGCCCCCCTAACGGACGGCGCCGCCGCCGGCACCTGGAGGGGGAAAACGGACGCATCGGGTCTACACGGAAGGGATGTAGCTGTCGGTTTGGCCCGGATGGATCTCCCAGGTGTCCTTCTGAGCTGACCTAACACAACCGGGTGGAGAGGTCCACTGTTCAAAGCCTGTCCGTGGAAAGTCAAAGGGCAAGATCTCGTGGTCAACCGCTCTAGGGTTAGGCAGGACAGGGGCCCTGGGGGGGTAGCAATGCCACCGGAGCATCGCACCGGGCCCTCATACATGCGGGGTGGTGTGGTGGCATGTCCTAAGAGGCGGCACGCGTCTCCGGGGTTTGGCCCCCCTCACGGACGGCGCCACCGCCAGCACCTGGA
>NW_021279047.1:0-1134 GCF_002162155.2 Triticum dicoccoides
TATGGCCATGTCAAAGAGGTTGTTACTCGTGGCCATGCTACCGGCTAGTGAAGAGAAAATAGCAGATCAGGCAGTACGTAGCAGGGAGTAATACGTGTGTCCGAAAGTCCTGATCTGTGCTCGAGCACAGATACCCTCGATATCCCTCCCCTCCGTTTTCCTAGGGATCGCCAACTGTCAGTGTATAGGCCCATGTATATCGCACGTACACTACCGGAAACTGGCCCTACCCCGACGGCCAAATCAATGCCAACGGCTGCCGTCGGCCTACTTTGCGCTATGCCGACAGCCACGTCTTGGCCGTCGGCGTACCTTGGTCGTCGGGCTACCACGAGCTAAGCCGACGGCACCCGTCGGCATACATATGTCGTCGGCCCAGCTGCGAACATGGCGACAGCAGCCGTCGGCATAACCAGGCCGTCGGCATACCCGTGGGCCCGGCGACCCCGCCCGTGACCAGCGGCTAACGTCGTCAAATCGGCATATATCATCATGCCACGTCACAGATCCGCGGCGCACCGTCCATGAGCTAAGCCGACGGCTGCCGTCGGCATACATGCCACATCAGCGATCCGCGGCATGCCGCCCGCCGCCTAAAACCTGGCCGTCTCTATGCCGACGGCATAGCCGTCGGCATAGGTAGACTTTTTTTTTCATATGTATTTTTTTAAGCTTTTTTATGTATTATTATATAAACTAACATGTAGCATGTTAAATATAAACGTACATATGAATATATATGTAGTTTGTATTTTTTTCATATATTATGAATATATATATATGGTTTGTATTTTTTCGAGCACGTTAATAATGTGCGGTCATGTTCTTTTGAATATAGATCATTATATTTTTATTAAAATCAAAAACAGCTATGCCGACAAAAGTTTTGTGGCGGTTGCAAACGCCCGACACCCGTCTCCAGAGTGTGACCCCCTCACGTCCGCGGTGTGCCCCCCTCATGGACGGCGCCGACACCTGAAGGGGGGAAACGGACGCGTCGGGTCTACACGGTGGACGTAGCTGTGGGTTTGGCCCGGATGTTGCTCCCGGGTGTCCCTACGGGTGACCTGACACAACCGGGTGCAGAGGTCCACTGGTCAAAGCCCGTCCGTGGGAAGTCAAAAGGCTAGATCT
>NW_021279048.1:0-2880 GCF_002162155.2 Triticum dicoccoides
TCTGGATGAACAGGACCCCGTGGTGTGGAGGGCTGGATGAACAGTAGATGGTGGAGGGGTGGTTGCACAGGACCCCGTGGTGTGGAGGGCTGGATGAACAGTAGATGATGGAGGGCTGGATGAACAGCAGACGGTGGAGGGGTGGTTGAACAGTAGCCGGTGGAGTAGCGTGCAGTGGAGGCTGGATGAACAGGAGCCCGTGGAGGCTGGAGGAGGTCGACGGTAGCCCGTGGAGGCCGGAGGAGGTCGACGGTGGAGATCAAAAGTATCCCGTGGAGTCCCGTTTTGTGGTACGCCACACCCCTCCCGATGAATAGGACCCACGTTTCGACCGTAGCGCTCCAACAAAAGTCGGTTTTGTCTGTTTTGCGGTACGCCACACCCCTCCCGATGAACAGGACCCCCGCTTCGACCGTAGCGCTCCAACACAAGTCCGTTTCGTCCGTTTTCCGGTACGCCACACCCCTCCCGATCAATAGGACCCCCATTTCGAACATAGGAGGTCCGTTTCCTCTGTTTTGCGGTACGCCACACCCCTCCCGATTGACAGGACCCCGTTCCGAACGTAGGAGGTCCGTTTCCTCTGTTGTGCAGTACACCAGGCCTCGTTTCCATCACCTGTTCCACCCAAGCCCTCCAGATGAACACGACCATGCATTTCGTTCCGACCCAGCCGGTTGGCTCCCCATGAACACGATGACGACGTTGTTTCTTCGTTCCAACCCAGCCATGTACGTATGCGCGAGTAGGCGTTCGAGACCCTGCCCATATGTACGTATGTGGTCGTATTTTCTTTCTTGCACCCTCGCTGTTGTACATACGTGTACATGCTACATGCGCGCCTCTAGGTCCACCAGTATATATGTACATACACATTCGCGACCATAATGACAACGCTACGTACGCTTCGACCATGTGGGTCCCGACTGTCAGGCACTTCCTTGCGTGCGAAGATGTAGCTGGTAGGTCCCAGCAGTAAGGGGGGTGAATTGTTTTTTTTTGCCCGGACGCACTTCCTTGCGTGCGAAGATGTAGCTGGTGGGTCCCAGCAGTCAGGGTGGAGAATGGTTTTTTTTGCCCGGACGCACTACCTTGCGTGCGAAGATGTAGCTGGTGGGTCCCAGCAGTCAGGTAGGAGAATCGTTTTGTTTTTTTTTACCCGGACGCACTTCCTTGCGTGCGAAGGTGTAGCTGGTGGGTCCCAGCAGTCAGTGGGAAAACATTTTTTTCTCGAAATATGGTGGCCCGTTCGGTGGGTCCCCGCTGTCAGGTGGAGGTCTAAATATTTTGCGCGTAATAAGGAGGCACTTCCTTGCTGTGGCCTTGGACCCAGCTGTCAGCCTCTCCACGTACAGTCCACGACCGATGGAAGCCGTTCCTTGACCACATTGACCAGGCCGCGCCGAGAGCACTAGGGCAGTGGACGACGGTGAGGCCTAGGAAGGGGACGGCACGGAGCCGGGGAAGACGTAGCAGTGGATTCCCACGTGTAGAGGAGTACGAGGGTTCACTTGTTCACTGCGGTGTGAGGTTGCGCTCGCCGCAGAATAACAGGGGGTGTGGGTAGAGGGATGGCCTGGCCAGCGGTGGGAGTAGTAGGGGGAGGTGAGGCCTCCGCCGCATCGTAGCCGGCCACGGGAGGCAGTAGTACGAGGCACGACCGACGCTGGTTTGGGCGGCTGGAGCAAGAAGACCAGAGGTTGAAGAATGACTACGGCCGTTGGATGGACATCGTACGGTCACTGGAGCTAGAATCGTGCATATTGACTAAGTTGACAAAGCCCTCCGTTCGCGTCAAGTTAGTAGGCCCACAAGTCAGCCTGCCACTATACTGGGTCCCAGCTAATAGGGGGAGTATTCATTTTTTTGTGCGTAATAAGGAGGCACTTCCTTGCGTACGAAGATATAGCTGGTGGGTCCGAGCTTTCAGAGTTGGCCGCGGGGAGGAGGGAGCAGGAAGTCCCGCCGGCGCTTGTTTGAGCGGCTGGAGCAGGAAGAGCAGAGATTGAAGAAGCACGACGACCGTTGGATGGCCATCCAACAGTCACTGCTTGTGCGTCAACCTTTTTTTAGGAAAGTCTCAAATCTGTGGAAAACAACATACAGCCCACATCTGCCATTATTTTTAAGAATTTACAGCCCATTTGCTAATTCTTAAGGTTTTTTTTGGAGCCCATATTCTTTTTATTAGCATTACAGCCCATATTGTGGCCACGGTTAAAAACTTATACGAAATTTTGCATATTTCGGTGAGGTCCGAACTGTTTTTAATCCCGAAATTTCGACTCACATTAAAACTGATTTTAAAAATAAATTTATATCAATATAAAATTCAACAAATTCTCCACGCATAAAAATTAATGTATTTAAAATTTCGAAATGAAAAAAAAGATATTTGAAACTAATTGCTAGTTTGATGCGTTTTAAAAATGTACAACCCATTTCTCATTACTGATGAGCCATTTTCTCGGCCAGCCGAATGAAAGCTCTCCTCGTCTTGAAAGAATTGCAGCCCAACAGGCCTGACAAAGCGACTTACTTGGCAAATCACAAAAAAACTTGGTTGTGGCCGTGGACCCAGCTGTCAGCCTTTCCACGTACAGTACTCTTCCGATGGAATGTCGTTGAGCACATTGACCACGCCACGCCGAGAGCACCAAGGCGGTGGACGACGGCGAGGCCTAGGAAGGGGATGACACGGAGCCAGGGAAGACGCGGCAGTGGATGCCCTAGCGGAGAGGAGTACGGGGGTTCACTGGTTTGGATGTGGTGTGAGGCTGCCGTCGCCGCAGGGCCTGGCTAGGGTTGGGAGTAGTAGGGGGCGATGAGGCCTCAACGGCAGCACAGCCGGCCACTGGAGGCAGGAGCAGGTGGTCTCCC
>NW_021279049.1:0-820 GCF_002162155.2 Triticum dicoccoides
TCTTGTTCTTCTTCTTCTTCTTCTTATTATTATTATTATTATTATTATTATTCTTCTTCTTCTTCTTATTCTTATTCTTCTTATTATTATTATTCTTATCCATCTTCTTCTTCTTCTTATTCTTCTTCTTCTTCTTCTTCTTATTCTTATTCTTATTCTTCTTCTTAATCTTCTTCTTCTTCTTCTTCTTCTTCTTCTTCTTCTTCTTCTGTGACGCCCGGGTAATTAAGCTACAGTGATCCTCTGCTAATGGTGCCACGTCACCTCGTTTATAGTTGCTAATCTCAAGTTAGTTCGAAACCGATTCAAATTCAAATTCAAAAATAGGCAAACAATAAAAGTTTTCAAATATTAAAACTAAAATGTTCGGAGTGAACCAAATATTGCATAGATAATTATGGTGGAGAAACCACACTTTTATAAAATGTTTAAATACTGTTAAATGAATAAAAGAGTAGCAAAAACAATTATTTTAATGCTTTAAAGATAATAAACATTTTCAAAACTAAATTGTTATAAGTATTAAACTATTGTGGCAGTGGCATAATTTGTAAAATCCTATTTAGGTGCCACTTTGGTAATTTACTAAAACTAAAATAATAGGAAACTAAGAGAAAGCAAAGTATATAAAAAAACAGAAAACAAAACTAACAAAAAAAAGAGAAAGAGAAGCCCCCCCCCTGGACCGCGGCCCAGCTGGCCACCAGGCCGGCCAGGCCGGCCCACCCCGGTCCCCCCCCCATAACCCCCTGCGCGACCGAACCCTAGCCCGACACCCCCCCACTTCCCCCACGATCCCCTTCTCTCCCCCACCGATCTG
>NW_021279050.1:0-989 GCF_002162155.2 Triticum dicoccoides
ACATCCAGTCCATACCCAAAATGATATTAATATCTGAAGATTTAAGGGCTATCAAAGATGCGAGGAAAACTAGTCTGTCGACTTGGATTTCATTTCCATGGCTTACTCTAGAAGTTTGCCATTTGGATCCCGGAGTTTGAATTACCATAGAGGTTGGCATGTCACAGAATGCGATGTTATGCAAACGAGCATAATTTTCGGATATAAAAGAATGAGAGGCTCCTGTATCGAAAAGAACAGATGCCGGGTGGCAATTAACAAGAAGCGTACCAAGAACGACGTTGGGATCCTCTTGAGCTTCCTCGGCTGAGATACAGTTGACATGGCCACGTGTAGCGGTGGCCGGCTTGGCGTGGAACACTTTTCCTGTCGGCTTGCCACGGCCAACAGCTTTAGCAGACTGGTTGGGGTTGGTCTGGGGACACTCACGCATATAGTGGCCAGATTCCCCACACTTGAAACAAGTCACGGAACTGGTACGTGGAGGAGCATTGTTGGTTGGACCCCCATAGGGCTTGGCTGGAGCAGACTGTTGAATAGGGCGAGGCGCCTGGAAAGATGGCCTCGGTGTGAACCTGGGTGGCAGGGCGGTGTTGGGCACCCACACGCGGCGCTTCTGAGGACCAGCACCGGATGAGGAACCCATGTCACGGCCATGCTTGCGTGTTGCGTCATAATCAGTCTGACCAGTTTCAGCACTGATGGCTTTGTTAACAAGTTTCTGAAAAGATGTGCACTCATGCAGACGGAGGTCGCGGCGAAGCTCAGGACTAAGTCCCTTACGGAACCTTGCTTGCTTCTTGGCATCAGTAGAAACTTCCTCAGTTGCATATCGTGCGAGGTTACCAAACTCCCTGCTGTAAGCATCCACAGAGAGTCGGCCTTGGGTGAAATTGCAAAATTCCTCACGTTTACGGTCCATGAGACCCTCCGGAATGTGATGTTCACGGAAAGCCTCACTGAATTCAGCCCAAGTAGTGACATGGCCC
>NW_021279051.1:0-1630 GCF_002162155.2 Triticum dicoccoides
CAAATCAAGGGATCAGAAGCAATGCTCTGAGTAGGGATGGATAAGTTGAATAGCCTTAGGGTACAATCAATGACAA
The DNA here is from genome assembly GCF_002162155.2 of Triticum dicoccoides. Lineage (NCBI taxonomy): Eukaryota > Viridiplantae > Streptophyta > Magnoliopsida > Poales > Poaceae > Triticum > Triticum dicoccoides. The sequence goes on from NW_021279051.1 coordinate 77, forward strand.
TTGGATTGGTCGAGAACCAATTCCAGTTAAAAGAATGGCAGCTTAGCCGGAGAAGTAATTTATAAGGATCAATGATGATTGCGTGCATTCGCAAACATATTGAGTCAACAGACTCAAAATGATAATGACAAGGAATGTCATTAAGACTACGAGACTTATGGGATTAACCATAATGCGAGCAAACAAGAATTTCAAGAGCCAAAGGCTCCAGAGGATTTTCGGAAGATCGAATAGTATTTTGAAGACTTTTGTGAAACTCATGAACAACTGGGGATGAGCGGATACTTGACAAGTGCGGCGATTTATTTGAAGGGGTATTCATGTGGCAAAGAACTGCTAGGCAGTAGGCACGAAGTATTCTCGGAACAATAGAGAAAACTTCAGGTATCTTGTAATAACAAGAACAATGGAGAATGATCGTAAGAATGGCAAGTGTAAGTAGTTATCCATAAGGATTTATCGGTGGTCGGGAATAGCAAAAGTGATGGGCACAAAGTCTCGAGAGAATATCAAAGAGTATCTCTGAAATCTTCTGGTGCAGTCGGTGACCATCTGGACTGAAGGGGCTCTCCGGGAGAAAGTATTTTCGAGAACCTAAAGTTAGTTTTTAGTAAAAATCGTTTAACCCGAATAGAAGAGGGTTCAGAATCCCAGAGTAAAGGTCGAGGAATAAAAGATCCTAATACCTCCCGATGGCGACGTGGGCCCATGGGCCACACAGCCATGTTAGTAAAAGTTTTTCTACGACTAGACTCGACTTCGGCCAAGGAGTTGGAAAGGGGGATTCCTACAGGCAGTCGGCTCTGATACCAACTTGTGACGCCCCCGATTCAGTCGTACACTAATCATGCACGCAAATGTGTACGATCAAGATCAGGGACTCACGGGAAGATATCACAACACAACTCTACAAATAAAATAAGTCATACAAGCATCATAATACAAGCCAGGGGCCTCGAGGGCTCGAATACAAGTGCTCGATCATAGACGAGTCAGCGAAAGCAACAATATCTGAGTACAGACATAAGTTAAACAAGTCTGCCTTAAGAAGGCTAGCACAAACTGGGACACAGAACGAAAGAGGCGCAGGCCTCCTGCCTGGGATCCTCCTAACTACTCCTGGTCGTCGTCAGCGGGCATCACGTAGTAGTAGGCACCTCCAGTGTAGTAGGAATCATCGTCGACGGTGGCGTCTGGCTCCAGGGCTCCAGCATCTGGTTGCGACAACCAGGTAGAAGGGAAAGGGGGAAAAGAGGGAGAAAAGCAACCGTGAGTACTCATCCAAAGTACTCGCAAGCAAGGAGCTACACTACATATGCATGGGTATATGTGTAAGGAGGCCATATCAGTGGACTGAACTGCAGAATGCCAGAATAAGAGGGGGATAGCTAATCCTGTCGAAGACTACGCTTCTGGCAGCCTCCGTCTTGCAGCATGTAGAAGAGAGTAGATTGAAGTCCCCCAAGTAGCATCTCCAAGTAGCATCTCCAAGTAGCATCTCCAGTAGCATCGCATAGCATAATCCTACCCGGCGATCCTCCCCTCGTTGCCCTG
>NW_021279052.1:0-1151 GCF_002162155.2 Triticum dicoccoides
TCGCAGGCGCCGCCCCTCGGCGACCTCCTCCACCGCCGGCGCACCCCGCAGCTCCGGCGAGCTCGAGCTCCACCGCCGGCGCCGCCTCGGCTTCCGCGCCGCGATCCCGATCTGGATCCGGTCGCGTGAACAGTAAACCCTAACCCCCGATTTTTTTTGCTAAGTCCTGGAAATTTTGATCCAAGTTGCTCTGTTCGAGGTCCCGTAACTTGGCAACCGTAGTTCCGTTTTGGGCATATGATATATCAAAATTTTCGTATCGACATGTACATCATTACATTCCATTGCATCATTTGCATTTGAGGTCATATTGATCCCCAAAATGCTGTTAGAAGGAGGCTTCGTGAGTTAAATTGCAGATCCGTTAGTTCATCATGCACTTTTGTCATTTTTGCTATGTTTAATTCGTGCATGATATGCCTGTGCCCCTTTGGGATGAATTGTTAAGCATTTTGTCTTCTTTCCAGAGGTGTCACCCATGCATTTTTAGGATGTGTGTGTTGTCTTGTGCAAGCTTGCGAAGAGAGGTACCTGAGAATGCAGATTTCAGGGACTTAGTGATTTTCACTAAGTCTGGGATATTTTAGTTCATGATGCTATATGTCCAGCTTGTTTCCTAGTGATCCGTGCCTCTTTTGGGGATGATCAGTAAGGGAGTTTTGATATTTATGTTATGCTCTATCCATCCATGTCTTTGTTTGCATATGTGGAGTTCTCTAGGTTGACTCAATCGAGCTCAACTTTTGCTTCGTTGTTAATCTGGGCAGATCGTCAACTTGTTTGCGATTTTGCCGATGCTACCGTTAGTGTTCCATGCATGCTATGCCTTCGTTCTTGCCATGTGTAGCTAGCACTTTGTGCCTTCTTGCTGGTTATATGCTTTCCTTGCCATGACTTGCACCGTAGTGAGTGCATCGAGCTCGTTTACATGCCTTCGTGAGTTATATTTCAGCGTGTCTCAGTTTTCACTAAGTCTGAAAACTGATTGTGTTCGAGCTATGTTCGTGAGCTCGGTAGAGTATTTTGTGAACCCTTTTGGCCCCAGGTCACTTTGGGTGTTTTATTAAGCTTGTTGAGTAGCTCCATGCCATGTTCTTACTTGTCATGTTCAGGTTTTCTATCATGTTGTTTTGCTGCTCCGAAGAGAGCAT
>NW_021279053.1:0-1099 GCF_002162155.2 Triticum dicoccoides
AATGTGGGAGGAATGCTTGCCTCATATTGAATTTGCTTATAATCGTTCATTGCATTCTACTACTAAGATGTGCCCTTTTGAAGTTGTGTATGGTTTCCTACCTCGTGCACCTATTGATTTGTTGCCTCTTCCATCTTCGGAGAAGGTTAATTTTGATGCTAAACAACGTGCTGAATTGATTTTAAAAATGCATGAGTTAACTAAGGAAAACATTGAGCGCATGAATGCTAAATATAAACTTGCTGGAGATAAGGGTAGAAAACATGTTGTGTTTGCACCTGGAGATCTTGTTTGGTTACATTTGCGTAAGGATAGATTTCCTGATTTGCGCAAATCAAAGTTAATGCCACGTGCTGATGGTCCCTTTAAGGTGTTAGAGAAAATAAATGATAATGCATATAAACTTGAGCTGCCTGCAGATTTTGGGGCTAGTCCCACTTTTAACATTGCAGATTTGAAGCCTTATTTGGGTGAGGAAGATGAACTTCCGTCGAGGACGACTTCATTTCAAGAAGGGGAGGATGATGAGGACATCAATACAATTGTTACACCCACAGCCCCTGCTGCTATACATACTGGACCAATTACTAGAGCTCGTGCACGCCAACTAAATTACCAGGTACTTTCGTTTCTTGGTAATGATTCTAATGTTTATGAGAATATGATGCTGCCTAAATTGGATACATTTGTTTTGCTTACAAATGAAGGGCCTAGCTTGGAGAAGGATGAACATTGGAGCAAGAACAAGCATGGAGATGATGGCATGCGCAAGGGAAACAAGAACGGAGTTACAAGTGATGATTTCTGGACTTTGAAGCCACCATAATGGGTGCATGAAGCCTTGGACGAAATATACAAGATGCCACTTCATAAATTTCGTCCCGAGGCTATTTTAGGTGCTGCGTCACCTTATTATTGGGCCAGGCCCATGTAATTTCGAAATACATAAGTATAGGCTATTTTTAGAGTCCGTATGTGTGGGGAAACAAGAGATAGGGTTGATTTCGGACCCCTCCACCAAGGGCCACGAAATTCCCCCCCTCTTCCTCCATATATACAGCCCTTAGGGCATCGTTTAGACTTTGGGTTTTGTTTAGAT
>NW_021279054.1:0-3213 GCF_002162155.2 Triticum dicoccoides
ATAAGAAAGAATCAACGTCAGCATAAGGAGTTGGTATACGAGCAAAAACCCATCAGAATTTGGGAAAGGTGAAGCAAGCCACCCTAGAGCAAGCTAAGCAGATTATATGAAATCCTTGAGGGAACAATAAACAAAGGAAATGGAGACCCGAGTTGGAAACAGTATCCTCAAGTCATACTTGTTCCCTGAGCAACCAAATCTCAAGGACGAGATTTCTTTAAGGGGAGAAGGTTTGTAACACCCTGGTTTTTGGCCCTTTCCTTTTTCTTTTTGATTTATTGGTTTTGCTCTGATTTCCTTTTTGGAGTGGATCCGTGGACTTGAAACCTGGGAGACATTCATTTCTCCTCCTCTCAAGTGGTTCTTCATCGTCAAAACTCTCCCAAAATCTTGTCACATCATTTCTAGACCAACCTCAAATTCTTTTTAGTGGAATATTCCTATTTCTATTAAAGCAATAGTCTTGATTCTCATAATTTCTTTGGGTCATATATTTCTCAAATATGCCCAAACTTTTCCTTGACCAGTTCAAAAATAATTCCCCAACATTCATTCTTCAATTCTGTCCAGAATGGCACTTTGTGAAGGAAGTGACATTTATCTTATCTTGTTTGCTCCCAAACTTTTTGGGCATTCTTTCTTGTCCAAATAATTGTCTCATGACAAAATTCAACTTCATTTGCCTAGTGAATCTTCATAAGTGATTTTTCAAAGTTTCTGTCAGAACAAAGCCTTTGTGAAGGAAATACTAGCTAGGGTTATCATTTTGAGTTGAAATTTTGCACACTCCTTCATGTGCTCATATAATCACTATCCTCCAAATTTCAGCTCCTTCCAACTATCTATGTGAGCACACCTTCAAATCTTTGCTTCTGGCAATATTTTTAGGTTTTGAAGCAAGTATGTTTTATATTGCTTCATTAATTCTGAGAAATTACCAGATCATGCTCCTACCTATAAAACATCTCTCACCAAATTTGGGATCATTTCCTTGAGCCATTTTATCACCAATATTATCCCAATATTCTAGACAAAGAGGATGGTTGTGAAGCAACTACCAATTTGGCAAGTCCAATTGGTATGAAATTTTTATAGCATCTTTATATGTCCAAATCATCATGATCCACCAAATTTGAGCTTAAGTGACTACTCTATGTGAGTGAATCATCTATATCAAGTTTCTGGACCATAATGGCAGTTGCAGAGCAACTATATTAATTTGTGTTACATTCCTTCTATAATTGCATAGGATCATAGTCCTTCCTAACCTAAGCATCCCAGACATCAAGTTTTCCTCCTAGCTCTTCTCAGTTGATCACAGCAATGTGGACAAGTTTGCTACAACAAACTTCTCTCGATGAATACCATATATCCATGGCTCCTTCTGCTGATCTTTCAGTTTCCACAGTCTCCAGGATGGAAGGACAACACCCTAGACATGGTTTGCCAGCTCCTCTTGTCCTCTACTTGCCATGCTAGGCGTGACCATGCGGTTTGGCGCCTGTGCATGCACTCTGTAGGTCGGGGACGCGTCCATCGCTCTGTCCAACTCTTGTCACTTTGCCTCTCATCGTCTTCGCGCGCGTGAGCGTGCCTAGGGGCTTCCCCGTGCCGTCACCGTCGCTCTGGAACTCGCTCCCCTCCGGCACCTTCCTCGCTGATGCTAGCGCCCACGCGCCCACGAGCGCACTGTGGCATACATGTCTCTGTACGCGCCTCGTCTCTTCTTCCTCATGCCTGTGGTGTCGCTCTCTGCTCCAATGCCCCTCCTTTGCCCCATGACACTCCTAGCCTCACCAGAGCCGGCCCGTGCGCCGTGGCAGCACCAAAGCTCGGCATTTTCCTCCCCCTTGGCTATTTAAGAAGCCCGAGCACTCTCACCCCCTCCCGAGCTCACCAGCAGCTCCACCTCATTCCCCTCCCACTCCCTAGCCACTCACCTGAGTCCCGGAGCTCCTCCTCGCTGCGAGTGCTCGCCACGGCCACCACCTTCTCCCACCTAAATTCCGGTGATCCCATGTCCCTCTCTCCGTTCCACCACCACCACCACCAGAGGAGCCTATCCACCTCTCTAAAGCTCCGCACCTTTTGCCTCTTCCTCCGATGGCCTGTGGGTGCGTGCCCACTTCTGCCCGAGGTCGCCGTCCGCCATGGCAGGAGACAAGCTTGCTCTAGACCTCCTCGAGGAACGCATCTGGGCCAGGCAGGTGCGCCGCCCTCTCCTGAGTCGGCCGGTGGCCGAACCTCGGTCGGAGGTGGTGGGTGGCGCCGAGGCAAGTGCCGGTCGTGTCTCTGCTTCATCCTCCCCTGCTTCGATCGGAAGGAGGAAGAAGACAACGACGACTCCCCCTTCCTGCCAGTGGGTCCCGCGCGTCAGCGTTCCGGACCATTGACCCCAGGTACGCTGACGTGGATAAGTGGACACACATTTCCTTGAATATGCCTTCCCCTGTTGGAAGCGTACCGTGCTGTTTTTGGCCAGAAATGCGCTTTCACTTCTCTGAAAGCGTATTTTCTCGAGTGTGCATTCTGTTTTTCCAGTCAGGGACTTAATTGTGGATTAATTTTTGCAGAAAGGTCCCTGGCAGAAAAACCTTTGTATCTTTTTACTCACAACTCCAAATGCGGTGACTCCAAAGCCCACTTCTTCATCTCATCGAGCCGGTTCCAATAATATCATTTTCACCATGTGATAACATTCTGAAAATGACCATTTTGCCCCTGCCCTAATTCAGCCCCCTTTGAGAGAGAAAGATTTCTAGCGATTCTTTCCGTGAGCTTCTCGCACTTCTTCTCGGTGGATCTATCCCTCCCAGGCAAGCCACACCCTCCATTTGCATGAATGCAATGCAATGCCATGGTTTAAAAATTTAAACTTGCTTGAAATATTGCATTGGTGATGTATGACTTGTTCATGGCATTTCTCGAAGTAATGTTTTAATGTTGCTATTGCCATGATGTTGTTTGGATCACTAGGACTAATTCTTGCAGATAAGGATGACATGTGGCCATTGGATTTTAGTGGCTGCTATTATTATTATTAACTTGATAGTATTTGATATTATGCTTGGAGTATTATTTTTGAATTTGATGCTAGCATGTGGTTGTTAGTTTAATATCTTGATATTACTAATGGTCTAGTAGCATCATTATTCTTCGATTCATCAGTATCTCAGTTAAGATGGTATCCTCCAAGTATTATTATATGACGAG
>NW_021279055.1:0-1328 GCF_002162155.2 Triticum dicoccoides
GATTTATGAATGGAGAACTCCTCAAGAATAATCCTGTTGTGATATTTCAGTTCAACGAGGAACTTCTGCCATAAGTAGTTCATGGTATTTGGAAGAAGAAGATACCACGGGCTTCAAGGACTATCGCAAAGGTTACTAATATCCTAAAGGCACTAGCAATTACTATCAACATGAAGTAGGTAGAGTGAATCTCGGGTTCAAGAACCCAGGAACAGAATACCTATTACTAAGTAGCATCACGGAATGCTTTCGATAATGACGGCCAGAGTCATCACACTGGAACATAAATCATGGCTAGACTACTAGATGATCCCCTGAGACACCTAGGGTCATAATAATAACTCCAACATAAAGGTTGAGGCAGTAGAGTACCTCAGCTCAACAATTTGTGTGATTAACCTGGCCTAACAGACATTGAAACCGGAGCAAAAGGATTTGCAAATGCATCAGACTCTTTAGAAACCTGGGATGACTCGGACAGCATAACGGCTATAATTGCTCAAAAAGATTTGAGACAATCACAAAAATGGTGGCATAACCACTCAGAAGCACAATATCAAGGTTCCGAGATCAACAATTAACATATGGAAGTAGTAGGAACTGAACTGAGACTTAATCAAACAATCTTATAAGTCTACGGATTAGTAACACGTGATCCTAATAGAAAGAAGAGATAGCCTAGTTCTTAATCCCCGCAGGAAAGATAAGATGACTCAGATCAGAAGGGCATGAGGTATAAGGAGTAAAAAGATCCTTACGTTCCATCTCACAATCAATTCCCTTATATAACTAAAGAATTCCTAGACTCAACTTCGACCAGTTTGGCTTGGTAATCCTACAGGCAGTCAACCTGGCTCTGATACCAACGCTGTCAGGACCCCGACTCGATGCCACATCGATCTAGCATGTAACACCTCATATCACTTTGCGGCCTCACGCACGGTATTCCCACGGGTGTCGCCTTACCTTTGCCCGGGACCGTTTGCGCCTTTTGGCACACGTATATGACAGTGTCGCTAGCATCCATATGATAAGGAGCCCGGGCTGACATGGCTAGTCGTAAACCCAAAGCGGCACAGACTTACAGGGACAGGCATCCATGACCCAGCATCGAACGTGTCGGTCATCAGCGAGTGAATCCAGGCTGTAGCACTGGGCTAGCAGGACTCCGGTGAACCGGGCTGTAGCGGGCTAACAGGACTCCGGTATTCATCGCGTGACATTTCCCCGAAGGGACAGACACAGGAACGAAGAAGGACACATGCCGGCCAGCCTAAGTGTTCCGGAGCAGTAGCAAGCTACCATGGCTCGGTGGAGACACTAGGAGA
>NW_021279056.1:0-3213 GCF_002162155.2 Triticum dicoccoides
CTCGTCATATAATAATACTTGGAGGATACCATCTTAACTGAGATACTGATGAATCGAAGAATAATGATGCTACTAGACCATTAGTAATATCAAGATATTAAACTAACAACCACATGCTAGCATCAAATTCAAAAATAATACTCCAAGCATAATATCAAATACTATCAAGTTAATAATAATAATAGCAGCCACTAAAATCCAATGGCCACATGTCATCCTTATCTGCAAGAATTAGTCCTAGTGATCCAAACAACATCATGGCAATAGCAACATTAAAACATTACTTCGAGAAATGCCATGAACAAGTCATACATCACCAATGCAATATTTCAAGCAAGTTTAAATTTTTAAACCATGGCATTGCATTGCATTCATGCAAATGGAGGGTGTGGCTTGCCTGGGAGGGATAGATCCACCGAGAAGAAGTGCGAGAAGCTCACGGAAAGAATCGCTAGAAATCTTTCTCTCTCAAAGGGGGCTGAATTAGGGCAGGGGCAAAATGGTCATTTTCAGAATGTTATCACATGGTGAAAATGATATTATTGGAACCGGCTCGATGAGATGAAGAAGTGGGCTTTGGAGTCACCGCATTTGGAGTTGTGAGTAAAAAGATACAAAGGTTTTTCTGCCAGGGACCTTTCTGCAAAAATTAATCCACAATTAAGTCCCTGACTGGAAAAACAGAATGCACACTCGAGAAAATACGCTTTCAGAGAAGTGAAAGCGCATTTCTGGCCAAAAACAGCACGGTACGCTTCCAACAGGGGAAGGCATATTCAAGGAAATGTGTGTCCACTTATCCACGTCAGCGTACCTGGGGTCAATGGTCCGGAACGCTGACGCGCGGGACCCACTGGCAGGAAGGGGGAGTCGTCGTTGTCTTCTTCCTCCTTCCGATCGAAGCAGGGGAGGATGAAGCAGAGACACGACCGGCACTTGCCTCGGCGCCACCCACCACCTCCGACCGAGGTTCGGCCACCGGCCGACTCAGGAGAGGGCGGCGCACCTGCCTGGCCCAGATGCGTTCCTCGAGGAGGTCTAGAGCAAGCTTGTCTCCTGCCATGGCGGACGGCGACCTCGGGCAGAAGTGGGCACGCACCCACAGGCCATCGGAGGAAGAGGCAAAAGGTGCGGAGCTTTAGAGAGGTGGATAGGCTCCTCTGGTGGTGGTGGTGGTGGAACGGAGAGAGGGACATGGGATCACCGGAATTTAGGTGGGAGAAGGTGGTGGCCGTGGCGAGCACTCGCAGCGAGGAGGAGCTCCGGGACTCAGGTGAGTGGCTAGGGAGTGGGAGGGGAATGAGGTGGAGCTGCTGGTGAGCTCGGGAGGGGGTGAGAGTGCTCGGGCTTCTTAAATAGCCAAGGGGGAGGAAAATGCCGAGCTTGGGTGCTGCCACGGCGCACGGGCCGGCTCTGGTGAGGCTAGGAGTGTCATGGGGCAAAGGAGGGGCATTGGAGCAGAGAGCGACACCACAGGCATGAGGAAGAAGAGACGAGGCGCGTACAGAGACATGTATGCCACAGTGCGCTCGTGGGCGCGTGGGCGCTAGCATCAGCGAGGAAGGTGCCGGAGGGGAGCGAGTTCCAGAGCGACGGTGACGGCACGGGGAAGCCCCTAGGCACGCTCACGCGCGCGAAGACGATGAGAGGCAAAGTGACACGAGTTGGACAGAGCGATGGACGCGTCCCCGACCTACAGAGTGCATGCACAGGCGCCAAACCGCATGGTCACGCCTAGCATGGCAAGTAGAGGACAAGAGGAGCTGGCAAACCATGTCTAGGGTGTTGTCCTTCCATCCTGGAGACTGTGGAAACTGAAAGATCAGCAGAAGGAGCCATGGATATATGGTATTCATCGAGAGAAGTTTGTTGTAGCAAACTTGTCCACATTGCTGTGATCAACTGAGAAGAGCTAGGAGGAAAACTTGATGTCTGGGATGCTTAGGTTAGGAAGGACTATGATCCTATGCAATTATAGAAGGAATGTAACACAAATTAATATAGTTGCTCTGCAACTGCCATTATGGTCCAGAAACTTGATATAGATGATTCACTCACATAGAGTAGTCACTTAAGCTCAAATTTGGTGGATCATGATGATTTGGACATATAAAGATGCTATAAAAATTTCATACCAATTGGACTTGCCAAATTGGTAGTTGCTTCACAACCATCCTCTTTGTCTAGAATATTGGGATAATATTGGTGATAAAATGGCTCAAGGAAATGATCCCAAATTTGGTGAGAGATGTTTTATAGGTAGGAGCATGATCTGGTAATTTCTCAGAATTAATGAAGCAATATAAAACATACTTGCTTCAAAACCTAAAAATATTGCCAGAAGCAAAGATTTGAAGGTGTGCTCACATAGATAGTTGGAAGGAGCTGAAATTTGGAGGATAGTGATTATATGAGCACATGAAGGAGTGTGCAAAATTTCAACTCAAAATGATAACCCTAGCTAGTATTTCCTTCACAAAGGCTTTGTTCTGACAGAAACTTTGAAAAATCACTTATGAAGATTCACTAGGCAAATGAAGTTGAATTTTGTCATGAGACAATTATTTGGACAAGAAAGAATGCCCAAAAAGTTTGGGAGCAAACAAGATAAGATAAATGTCACTTCCTTCACAAAGTGCCATTCTGGACAGAATTGAAGAATGAATGTTGGGGAATTATTTTTGAACTGGTCAAGGAAAAGTTTGGGCATATTTGAGAAATATATGACCCAAAGAAATTATGAGAATCAAGACTATTGCTTTAATAGAAATAGGAATATTCCACTAAAAAGAATTTGAGGTTGGTCTAGAAATGATGTGACAAGATTTTGGGAGAGTTTTGACGATGAAGAACCACTTGAGAGGAGGAGAAATGAATGTCTCCCAGGTTTCAAGTCCACGGATCCACTCCAAAAAGGAAATCAGAGCAAAACCAATAAATCAAAAAGAAAAAGGAAAGGGCCAAAAACCAGGGTGTTACAAACCTTCTCCCCTTAAAGAAATCTCGTCCTTGAGATTTGGTTGCTCAGGGAACAAGTATGACTTGAGGATACTGTTTCCAACTCGGGTCTCCATTTCCTTTGTTTATTGTTCCCTCAAGGATTTCATATAATCTGCTTAGCTTGCTCTAGGGTGGCTTGCTTCACCTTTCCCAAATTCTGATGGGTTTTTGCTCGTATACCAACTCCTTATGCTGACGTTGATTCTTTCTTAT
>NW_021279056.1:6079-6488 GCF_002162155.2 Triticum dicoccoides
TTTTTTTACACCAAACCATTTTGTCAATTGTGCATTAAATATGGCCTAGTATTTTATAAAAATGATTTAGTCCAATTTTGCAACAATTATTTGGTGGTTCCTTCACAAAAAACCCTCCTTTCGGGCACTCGAAAAATGGAAAATGGTTTTTTCGTCCAACGAAAATGAAAACTTCCTTAGGCAACATTGTTTTCCATTCCAATATGCACCCTTGTTCACAATATGAGATCATTTGAACAAACTATGCCATGAATGTGGCCATAAGATTGATCATTTGGCTTGAAAGCCATCAATCTCCACGCGTGATAGCTCGTTTTTTAGAACACTTTTTAAAAATAATTGCCGTATTACAAGTTTGTTATTTTTCCAAGGAACTTGGCCACATATAATGACACCATGCGAAGGTTTC
>NW_021279056.1:7075-9740 GCF_002162155.2 Triticum dicoccoides
TAGCAAACTTTTGGTGTTTCTCTTATTAAATAGATACTTATGTACCTAGAAATGATTTTTTGAAAAAATAAAGAGAAAATTATGAGGTAGCTGCAGTTTAAATTTGACCCGCTTCCCGCTGAATCGGTGAAAATTTGTCTTTTTCACGAGAGATGGATAAAAGCTTTTGAAACTGAACCATTTGATCAATTGTGCCTTAAATATGGTCTAATATTTTAGAAAATGGATTTGGTCCAATTTTGCAAAAAATATTTGGTAGGCCCTTCACAAAGAAAATAGTTTTAGGCACTCGAGAAATGGAAAATGAATATTTCATGCAACGAAAATGAAAAATTTCTTAGGAAACATTGTTTTTCATTCAAGATACAAACTTGTGCATAATGTGAGACCATTTTTCGATTTATTTCATGTGTAAAAGTAGAAGAAAAACAAAAGGAAAAACACAATTATATGTGCTCTATTCTCATTGGTGGGTTTAGTTGTCACACGGATCGATGACATGACGCCCATCCATCCGTCCAACTCTCCACCTCTCCATCCAGCCATCCATCCGCAACCCAAAGCCTAACCCACACCCACACTCCTCCTCCCTCAGCTCCTCGCCGCCGCCACCTCCTCCCAGATCCCCCTGTCCCCGACCCAGACCTCCCTCTCTCTGCCATCCTAACCCCGCCGCCGGCCTTCCCCACCCCCGCCGCCGCCGACCTCCTCATCGCCCCCAGCGCCGGCCATCCTCCCTTCCACCACCCCTCCTGTCCAAGTCGCCCCCTCGCGAACAAATATCGCGAGCCAATTCCCCTCCCCTCCCCACACCCCCACGCGCGCGATCCAGGCGGAGGTGCCCCGACCCGGGCTGCAAGGACGGCACGCTCCAGCCGGAGGCGTGCCGGGATGTGATCCCGACGCCGATGTTCCAGCGGTGGGGCGCCACGCTCTGCGACATGGCGCTCGAGGGGCTCAAGTTCTACTGCCCCTTCAACGACTGCTCGACGCCGCTGGTCGACGACCACCAGGACGGGAACTCGGTGATAAGGGACGTGGAGTGCCCCCACTGCTCCCGCATGTTCTGCGCCCAGTGCAAGGTGCCGTGGCACGACGGCGTCGACTGCGCCGAGTTCCAGCGGCTCGGCAAGGACGAGCGCGGGCGGGAGGACCTGCTGCTGAGGAAGGTCGTGCAGGAGAGCAAGTGCGCGCTGTGTTAGCTTTCACTAGCTGGATCTGCTGTACGCCTACGATTATTTGCATGTCCATGACGAGATGTTCTTGTTTCCTTGGATTTGCAGGTGTGGCCACCACTTCTGCTACCTCTACGGCTCTGCGATGGTGAAGGGCAACCATCGTTGCAGCAAATGCCCGGTGCTACTTCAGGGAAGCAAGTTCATCATGTCAGTACTATCAGGTTAAAAACTGGACAATGCTCTACTAGGGTATTACTACTGATTCAGTTAGCATTGATTAGCTCGTGCAGCTCTGATGCCATTACTAATTTTAGTTGACATCAGAAGTGGCAACTATATGAGCAGTGGCAACTATATGAGCTCCATTAGTAAACATCACTAGAGTGTTGCCCTGGGGATTATTCCTGATAAAGGAGCTGGCCAGTTTCTCAGTAAGGAACTAATAGGCTCTATAGCTTAGAGGCCTACTGGATGTCATGCAAACACTGTGCATGTGGGTGACGGAAACTTTTTACTATTATTAATCTCTGCTACTTAACTTCTTAACCCGTCTACATGCTAGTACTTAACTTCTTTTTTTGCGAGAACACACTATTTGTGACCGGTATTGAGAGATTTTGGTGGTTTCTTTGAGTACATTTAACTTGGAGTTCTCCAGTACTCCTAGATTTGCTACTCAAACAAATTTTGAGTACTTGCACTGGAAAGTCGTGAAATACTCCTGGTACTTGCATAGGTTTAAAAATGATAGGCTCATATAGTGTACCTTTTGATTCTGTTTGGGTTTGTACCTTTTGCCTAGCACACCTATGCATATCATTTGTTTTATCTATATTGCTTACAAGATGATGATAAGATTTATCATATGTGCAATTTCAGATCTGAGTCGCAACTCATTTAGTGGTATGCTCACATCCGTTGAGTGCTTGGAGCAAGGAGAAAGCTTGAAATGCGAATCATAAGTCGAAATCATGTGCCTATAAAATCCTTACGTGTCTTTGAATTGTTTTTTAGTAGTCGTCTTTGTTACTCTTTCTGTTCAGAGAAAAAAATAGATGATGCCTACAACAGGTCGCTTTGTCATTTGCACCTCTCCTTTGCTTGGTAGCTCCAGTCCAATTTTTCTGTACCCTTGATATCTGTTTCCATGTTGTCTGTTATTGGCATTTTTATTTGTAGAAACCTGGTTGATGTAAGAAGTTACAAGTAGTCAAGTACTTATATTTATGTATGTCCGTACATGTGAACTCATCCCTTCTATATACATATGTTTCAAAATCACTTTTTACTTGGCATTTTGTTTCTTTGCTCTGTACAATGTTCTCTATTGTCCATTGTTTTTTTTCCTTTGCCTAATTATACTACAGACCTCTACATGCTCCTTGTTTTGCCTGTCTAAATATGTATGTTTGCCTTTTTTGTTTTCAAATGACAAAGCGCATCTCAAGCTAGTCTCTGTTTACAAAAATCCTGTTTCAGAAAAAAAA
>NW_021279057.1:0-8277 GCF_002162155.2 Triticum dicoccoides
TTTTACTAGTAAGACTAATTACATAATTAAATTGCCTGATCTTCATTTTGTTGAAAAAAATGATTTTCCCTTGTCTATATGGCCATATTTGAACTACAACCATGTGATAAATTATTACAAAAATTCCACCAAAATTTGGAGATGTCATGTGATGTTATTAAATCACTTTTGTGCAAAGATATCCTTTATTCTTGAAATAAATTGAGCTCTACACCTAATTTTCTTCTCTGGTCTAGTGGGCATGTTTGCACTACAACCCATTTAAATATTTCCTTCTAGCCTCCACCAAAATTATGAGATGTTAGTAGCAGCATATGATTCAACTTTATGCAAGAACATAATGTTGTTCTTTGGAAAATTTGAGTGAACCAACCTCTTTTTCATTCTGGACCAGACTTGTGTTTTCTACAACAACCCTATTGATTCTTGCTCTAGTGATCTTGTGCTTTCTCATGCTTGTAGTGAACCCTGCAAAACCCTTAAGTCCATGAGATTGGGCCCATTGGATCACTCTAAGTGCTTGCAACCTTGCCATTTACTTCCTGTCCAGAAGTATAGTTTTGCAAAACTTGCACTAGCAAGTTTCTCCTTTTTACAAACTAACTACACCACCCTCTCATACTTCCATAGAGACCCCACTCTGGAAGTTTTGGCCACCCCAAGAGGTACCTAGGTGCATGTGGCATTTTGTCAAACACCCCATGGGCATGATCTATTTTGGCATGACTTCTGACATTACACTATGAGCTTGCACATCTGATCAATCTATCGTGTCCAATAGACTCCCCACTACCCCTATCTTAGGCCTGCTAAGTTCCAGCCTCACCCGAGACCTCTATCGCGCCCTGGCATTTTGTCGAACAGGTCCTGCGCGTGCACTGGGCGCGCCCAGAGCGCGTCAACTGCAGCCGCGCACCGAGCCGCCGCGTCGCGCGCCCCTGGCTTGAACCGCACGGAAGAACCTCGCCTCGCACTCCCCTCCTCGCCACATCCCGCCAAAAGGCCCCGACCGCCCCCTGGCGCCCTACAGCGCCGCCGCCAGAGCCGTTTGGCGGCACGCCCGTGGCCGCAACCGCCGCCCGACCGCTCCTGCGCTAGCCAGCGCCGCCCAAGCCACCAGCGCTTGCCAGCTGCCTCATGGAGCAGTGCGTGCTCATCCACAGCTTTGTCCTCTAGCACTCGTCGCCGCCACGTCGCCCTGCAAGCACAGAGAGGCGGTTCGCCGCCGTTCTTATCTTCGGCCACCTCGGACTGACCTCCATTGCCTATATAAGGAAGCCCCGAGCTCCTCCGAGCCCTCAGGCAACCCCACACTGTCCCACTAGTGCCCCCATCGCCATCAATTGAAGAGGAGAAGGTGGTCTTCAACCTCTTCGGTCAGCTCGGCCACCGCTTCGCCCCGGTCAGCCCCGACGCACCAAGACCTCCTCTGCCCTCCCAAACGCCGCCGTCCGACTCCACTTAAACCCGCGGAGCTGCCTAGCCTCCCAGACGCAGCCAGGAACCACCAGGGCCGGAATCCCCAAATCCACCGAAGCTTCCCTCCGCCGCGGAGCTCGCCGCCGGCGATTTCCTTCACCTCTGACAACCCTACGACCACCGGGGGGACCGTCTAGGAGTGGCGGATCCATCCCTGCACTCGGATGCCCGCGTAGGACCGCCGTTCGCCGGCGACGAACGCCGGACGTCCCGCCTCTGCTCGGGCAAAGAAGAGGAGGGAGTGGGGACTAGTCAAACCTGACTAGTGGGCCCCCGGACCCACTGTCAGTGACACCCCACGCCGTCCACGCTGGATAAGTGGAAGCGTAAAACCCCCAAGTACGCCTCCTCTGACTGAAAGCGTATTCTCATTTAAAACGTTTTCTTTTCTGTTTTATTTTAAATGACAGATTTGACTAAACTTTGACTGACTATAACTCTTTAAATATAACTCCAAATGAATTGATTCTTTTTCCTACATCTCTTAAATTTTGTCTAGTTTATTTTAAGATTTATTTGAAATTTTTCAAAAAACAACTTTTTGTGCTATTTTGATTGTATGTGTTGTTAATTCATACATATCCTTTTAAATAGGATTTTTTGAAGATTTCAAGATGTTTTGGATGCACCCTTCTTTTCCATGACCTAAAGGCAAGCATTCGGAACCCTGGTGTAATCTTTTTGTGTGTTGTTTGACTCGGTAACAACACCACCCCGGCACGTGCATGTGTCATTTTATGTGAGGATGTGATCCTATTCATAAGTGCTTATTAGTGAATTTCATGCATATGGAGTTGACAGGTGTTGTGATGGAAATCACCGCCATACACTTTTCATGCATACCGGAAGGAATGCCGGGTAGGCCTCTGTCTTGGGTAGACGCGGTCTTGACCCTAGTCCTCCGTTGAGACGGTCGTGTCCGGTATGGCATGATGGAGTATGTCGTGTGGTGTTCCTATCTGTTGGTTGAAGTATATACATTGTTATGCTAAACTTGCAGGAATTATTACTACCTCCTGAGTCGACCGTAGATCGAGTCTTGTGCCAGTAACCCCCATACTTGTTTCGTACTGCCACAGGTTCCTACCATAAGTGGGTTATGGTTCAGTAAGTTGTTAACCCTTGTCTTGGCACACACCGTACAGAGAGGCCATGGTGGAAGATACCGGCTGCACCCGGTAGGCATGCCACCTGGTCCGGGGGCATGGGTGTTTCGGTTGTAGCCGAAGGGGGTAGCTCCCCTAGTTTGCGCGCGGTATAAATTTTTATGATCCCATGCTATGTCGAGGTTGTAGCCTCCCCACTTAGAGTTTGCTTGAAAGGCGTCGTGGGTGATTCCAGACACCGGTAAGTTGAGCTGGTGTGTGCAAGTCAGGTGTGTTTTCAATTAAAAGACCGTAGACGGAATTAGTCCCGTTGGACTAAAGGAATCCGTTACTCGTGGGTAAAGAGTACACCCTCTGCAGAGATTAAAACCTATTCGAATAGCCGTGTCCATGGTTAAGGATTACAGTTTGGGATGTGTCAAGTGTCGGTCTTAGTGTCGGTCTTCGGAGGTGAAACTGTTAAACCAGAACGGGAATTACTACTTGTGACTTCTGATGATTATGATTATTATTATTATTGTTGACTAACCCGTGATATTATTGTTATCATCGAGTATCTCTGGGATGGTTCTACCTCCGGGATATTCATTATGTTTGTTTCTTTTAAAGCCCTTTATTTGGCGTCGCTAAGACGCCCGATTGCGGCATTTATTTTAAAGCCCTTTAGGTGGTGTTGCTCAGACGCCCGACTGCGGCATTTGTTTTAAAGCCCTGTATGTGGTGTCGCTCAGACGCCCGACTGTGGCATTTCTTTTAAAAGCCCTTTATGTGGTGTCGCTCAGACGCCCGACTGTGGCACATTTTATTATTTCATTTACTTGTTTGATTGCCCATGCATTCCTTAAGTATTTACTCGCATACATCATGAACCTTATACCATAATGATCAGAGTAATCACAGAATATTTTGAAACATGATTATCTATGGCTATGTTATACCTGTCTTCTCAATGTTTGCGAGTACATTCAAAGTACTCACTGGCTTGTCCCTGGCTATTGTCTTGGCCAGATTGCTTGCTTGGAGAGGAGCATTGCGATGACAGCCTCGGAAACCTAAGCAACGGTGATAGCAGCCTCACGAAGATAGGAGTTAACCTGGTCAGCTGTTCCCGTGGGAAATGGAGTCCCATAGCCGTGGTGATCCACAAACCGCTTCCGCCCTCAACCTCTAGAAACCATTTGTTGTACTCATAGGCCACAATGGTCTTGTACTACATATTTTGTACTCTTGCTTGGAATTTCTGTATCAAGTTGGTGCCTCATCAGCTAACAGTAATCCTGGGGCTGATGAGCTCGACGGCCATTTTCTGGAAATAAATGTCCGGAAAACCGGTCGCGACAACATCGTACGGTCACTTGAGCTAGAATCGTTCATATTGACTAAGTTGACAAAGCCCTCCGTCCCCGTCAACTTAGTTGGCCCACAAGTCATCCTCCCACTATGGTGGGTCCCAGCTAGCAGGGGGTATTCATTTTTTGTGCGTAATAAGGATGCACTTCCTTGCGTGCGAAGATATAGCTGGTGGGTCCGACATGTCAGCGGGGGGAACATTTTTTTCGCGAAATACAGTCCATGGCCGATGAATGTCGTTCGTTGACCAAGTTGACCAGACCGTGCTGAGAGCGCCATGGCAGTGGACGATGGTGAGTCCTAGGAAGGGAACGACACGGAGCCGGGGAAGACTCGACAATGGTTGCCCACGCGATGGGGAGTACGAGGGTTTACTGGTCCGGCTGCCGTCGCCGGAAAATACAGGAGGTGTGGGTTTGTAGAGGAATGGCCTGGCCAGCAATGAAGTAGGGTGGGGCGGTGCGGCCTGTGCGGCAGCACAACCGGCCACGGGAGGCGGGAGCAGGCAGTCCCACCGGAGCTGGTTTGGGTCCCTACTGTCATCCTCACCATCTACAGTCATCCCCTTATTCCTCTCGGTTGTTGACCATGTTGACAACACCGGAGGGCGGCGCAGCGGCGAGCGAACCAAGGCGGAGGACGATGGTAAGGCCTCGGACGGGAATGAACAGGAGCCGGGGAAGATCACAACCAGCCGTGGGAGGCGGGAGCAGGCGGTCCTGCCGGCGCTGGTTTGGCTTTGGTGGCTCGAGGAAGAAGAGACTGAAGAAACACGACATACGTTGAATGCCAATCCAATGGTCAAGGTTGGCACAGTCGTTTGTTGACTAAGTGGACACCAAGTAGCATACTTTTTTATATATAGGAAGAAAACTGCAAGGGAAATGCGTTCGTCTGCCGTCCTCCTCACAGGGAACGTTCACCACATAAGTGACTAGCACCCTTGGTTTTCAACCGAGAGGTCTTGGGTTCGAGTCCCAGGAACTCTCAATTTTGTCCTCCTTCCTTCCTCGCAAAAAAGGGAAAGAAAATCAAAGACTTGGGAAGGCGTACAGAACAAGCTAGTGTACCAGTAAAGAGACGTTGCGAGTTTTAGAAAAAATAAAAATGTGCTCCTGTAGTTGGTTCGAATCCAAACCTAGACTATGACTATATATGGTGCTATGCTACTCTGCAAGTAATGAAACTGACATATCCAACGTTCGCTTCTCCTCTTCTCTACTTACTCTGCCTAGCATTAGAAGCTCTGGCCGCAGCAACCATGTCTGCTGGCTGCTCGTCCACCTGTTCTTCAGCAGGCAACAACTAGATATGCGCCAAGTCACCAACCGTACCATCGCCTGTGGGTCTCATCACACCCTCGCCGGCATGCGCACCACAGCCGATTTCTCATCGCAACCCGCTGCCGTTGTTGTGCTGCCACTACTGTAAATCACGCAGAGTCATCCGTCGCATCTCAACCACAATCTGCAACCCTGGCCGAGTCTTCTACAAATGCCCGAATCATGGGGTAATAATATGTTTAAGTGTTGTTCTGCTGCTTTCAGTTGCTGATTTTTTTAATAGTTTGGTTGATGATCTACCAATTTGATTCATGCAGAAAAGGGAAGATTCGTGTGATTTGTATTTCTGGGAAGTTACTAATGTGGGGGAATGCAACTACGCTGATTATTCGGTTAGCCGAGGAATCCCAATACCAGCAGGTTGGGGTGTTGGACAAGTAACTGAAGGAACGACAGAAGAGGAAGATGCAGAGCAGAAGGTTAAAGATGCAGTTCCTCTGATCATGGCCAAGCAACAGCTGCTGAACGGCCTTGATAGCAATGAGGAGATGAAAGAGCTTGTGAAGATAATGGGCAAAATCGATGTGCTCTGTAGGATGATTGTCTCTTTATTTGCAGTCTATGTAGCACTCGTGATGTATTCAGTGGCTACGACATGAGCACTTTGCTAAAACTAGTAATGAATGAAACCTATGTAGCAGGCTGGGCGTAGTGTTGTGAACAGCTAATGATTTCTATTAACGGAAATTAGGGGGTATCCCCTTTTGCTCATATAAATAAATAAATAGCAGAGGCCCTGTCGGGTCAGCTTTGTTCTCATTCGAAGACGTCAAGCAAATTGCAGTCCAACAGCAAACGATGTCATCAAATTCAAGTTTCACGGCCAAATATGAGTACAACTAAACAACAATGTCATCATGTTTTAGTTGTCATACAATCACCAAACACAAATCAGCATACATAACAAGTGATGTTCTCACAGCAAAATACTAAACAACATGTTCATCAGGTTTCAGTTGTCATAGCAAACACAATTTCACATAGTAGATAAAAAAACGTCTTCTGACAGGCAAATATGACAAAAGCAATGTAATCATCATCCGCAGCAGCAGCGTCAACATCTTCGCCATGTGTATCAGTCTGAATTGTAATTCCCCACGGTGTCATCTTCTTCTTCGTCCTCAACGTCCTCGAACGTTGGCTTCTTCTTGATCAACTCTTGTATGTCCACAGCACGACAGGCAATCTTTTCGCCGGCATCATTGACGTGATGGTTCTCAAAGATATTAGGAACATCTGTGTTATCTTGTACATCAGGAGCAGTGTAAGCATCATCTTGTTGTGCAACTTCATTAAACGAATTCCTCTACTCAAACCTTTGCAATACTCTCCAGTCATCGCTACGTGCAAATGTATCTTCCAAGAAAAATATCTGTGTTGCTTGATTTGCCAAAATAAAAGGCTCGTTGGTCTGGTACGCCGCCTTGACATTGATGGATTTGAAATAATCATCAGCTCTGGGTTTTGCGATCCTGGAAAACAGGTTATACCAACGACAGCACAACAGAACCACACACCGATAATCCTCGAAACTGGAGATATACTGCAACTGAACAATGTCTGTTATGTTAGCATACATTTCAGTTGTCTCTTTGTCATACGTATCCGTGCTCATGATGGCACTGCTTTGTGTCTTCCTGCCTTCGTCTCGTGCAAGGGTGTTGTAGCGCACATCTCCAACAACGCAAGATTCATAATGTCTTACTCGAGTATCAGGACCCATTGCTAGTGAGTAAAGGGCATCATCAACTGCCTGCCCATCCTCCCGCATCTTCTTAACCTATGGTTAGAAAATAGACAAGCTGATCATCATATGTACTCAATATATTAAAAAAACTGACAATGCACTTCAAAAGCTTACATGGTTCTTGAACCATTTCACAAATCCTGCCATAACTAGTTTGTCAATGTTTCTTGGATTTTGCGGCAGTAACTCCTCTTTGCAGATGCTGCACAACATAGTAATCATGTCAAACATCTAAATATATAAGAATGTGCTACAAGTTTAGTAGATTACGATGTATAAGCTGCAGTACTGCACTTACTTGATATAAGGTAGTATCTCAGGACAGTTATTCAACAGATACCAAACCATTTTGTCCAAATCTTTAGGTTTGTCTTCTTGTCGACTCTTCCCTGTAACTCGAACAGAATAATCGAAAACATTGAGCCCGGGATTGTCTTCACCCACCTCTTTGCTAAGCTGATCAGCTGTTTCTATGTATTTTGAGCAGAATGTCAACGCTTCTGTAGCAATGTAGGCCTCTGCAATGGAACCCTCGGGTCTAGCTTTGTTCCTAACATAGCCCTTGAAAGTGCCTAGCCACCTTTCAATAGGGTACATCCAGCCATACTGTACTGGACCTCTAAGTAGTGCCTCATCAGGTAGATGAACAGCCAAATGCAGCATCACATCAAAGAAGGACGGAGGATATATCTTCTCAAGGTCACATAGGATAGTTGGTATCTTCTCTCTAAGACGCTCCAAAGCATCTATCCTGATATTCCTATTGCAGAGTTCCCTGAAGAATTGTCCCAACTCTGCAACTGCTTTGTATAAGTCAGGGCGGCCCAATCCTCTAAGGATAACAGGTAAAACCCTTTGAAGTAGGACATGGCAGTCATGAGTTTTCAACCCTTGTACCTTGTTTCCAACTGCACTGGCTCTCCTTTCAGGGTTGGAAGCAAATCCATGTGGGAATCTCACACGTGACAGGACCTCGCAAAATTCTTTTCTTTTTACCTTGTCCAAGACGTACACAGCTGGTGCCATATACCGTGGTTTACCTTCATCTTGCACCTACAAATCCTTTCTGATACCCAGGTGTGTCAAATCAATCCTAGATTATAAGGTATCTTTCGTCTTGCCTTCAATATTAAGAAGTGTGCCGATAATGCTGTCACATATATTTTTCTCGATGTGCATCACATCAAGATTATGCCGCAGATCCAAATCTTTCCAATACTCCAAGTCCCACAAAGTGGACCTGCGGGTAAAC
>NW_021279058.1:0-1162 GCF_002162155.2 Triticum dicoccoides
TCTAAAAGTCCATCGGCATGGAGCTTCTTCATGCGCTTGACACCAATGTGACCAAGGCGGCAGTGCCACAAGTATGTGGGACTATCGTTATCAACTTTACATCTTTTGGCATCTACACTATGAACATGTGTAATATTACGCTCGAGATTCATTAAGAATAAACCATTGACCATCGGAGCATGACCATAAAACATATCTCTCATATAAATCGAACAACCATTATTCTCAGACTTAAATGAGTAGCCATCTCGTATTAAACGAGATCCAGATACAATGTTCATGCTCAAACTTGGCACTAAATAACAATTATTAAGGTTCAAAACTAATCCCATAGGTAAATGTAGAGGCAGCGTGCCGACGGCGATCACATCGACTCTGGAACCATTCCCGACGCGCATCGTCACCTTGTCCTTCGCCAGTCTCCGTTTATTCCGCAGCTCCTGCTGTGAGTTACAAATATGAGCAATGGCACCGGTATCAAATACCCAGGAGTTACTACGAGTACTGGTAAGGTACACATCAATTACATGTATATCAAATATACCTTTGGTTTTGCCGGCCTTCTTATCTGCTAAGTATTTGGGGCAGTTCCGCTTCCAGTGACCCTTCCCCTTGCAATAAAAGCACTCAGTCTCAGGCTTAGGTCCATTCTTTGACTTCTTCCCGGTAACCGGCTTACCAGGCGCGGCAACCTCCTTGCCGTCCTTCTTGAAGTTCTTCTTACCCTTGCCCTTCTTGAACTTAGTGGTCTTATTGACCATCAACACTTGATGTTCTTTCTTGATTTCAGCCTCTGCTGACTTCAGCATCGAGAACACTTCAGGAATGGTCTTTTCCATCCCCTGCATGTTGTAGTTCATCACAAAGCTCTTGTAGCTTGGTGGGAGCGACTGGAGGATTTTGTCAATGACCGCCTCATCTGGGAGGTTAATGTTCAGCTGGGTCATACGGTTGTGCAACCCAGACATCTTCAGGATGTGCTCACTGACAGAACTGTTTTCCTCCATCTTACAACTGTAGAACTTGTCGGAGACATCATATCTCTCGACCCGGGCATGAGCTTGGAAAACTAGTTTCAGCTCTTCGAACATCTCATATGCTCCGTGATGCTCAAAACGCTTTTGGAGCCCCGGTTCTAAGCTGTAAAGCATGCCACACTGAA
>NW_021279059.1:0-1818 GCF_002162155.2 Triticum dicoccoides
TGGAAAGTGCACGAAATCTAGTTTCCAACAAAAAAAGAATCACCCAATTTGGAGTCCGTATGAAAAACTTGTGTGCGTTTTGAGTCAGGTGTGTCTGTGCAGTCCGAATCTGAATCCAGAACGTGAGAGACTTGGACTCTATCTTCTCTTGGGCCAAAAGTGACGTGAGAGAACTTTTTGGACAGCAAATAAACATCTCTTTCTTCCTTATCTTCATATGTGGATTGTACAAATGTCCCATACACCTGCAATTAGACAAAACACAAAAGTGTGTGAAGTATTTTTGTTCTGGATAACATAAATAGATTATTGAATAGTTTGCACTAGAAATCACCTGACAAATATGCATATATGCAATATTTTTGGTCATATCCAAGGTAGTCATGTCCTCATCAACGGCTGTAGGAGGCACCTGATTGAGGTGCTGGTGCAGTTGAAGTAGAAGATGCACGCGGTGTCCATGATGAAGGTCGGCCTGCAGAAAAGTTAGTTCGCGCCAATGCTTGTCGATCCTGCACTTCACGTTCAGCTTTACAAGCAAGATGGAATAAACGAGTGATATTAGTATACTCCTCATAGTCTAGAATGGTCTGAATCTCTCTATTTAATCCACCCAGAAAACGTGCAAGCATAGCTTCATTCTCCTCAACAATACCACATCGAATCATGCCAGTTTGTAATTCCTGATAATATTCTTCTACAGAATTTTTTCCTTGTCTTAAACGCTGCAATTTTTGAAGCAATTCATGTTGATAATATGGTGGAACCCAACGCGTACGCATAGCAGTTTTCAAAGCAGCCCAAGTAGTTGGAATAGGATATAATCTACAATGTTCAGACCACCAGACACATGCAAAACTAGTGAAAGCACAAACAACAGCAGCAACCCGTCTCTCCTCGGGATATTGTAAACATGTAAAACGTTGTTCAGTTTCTAACTCCCAAGTAAGATATATATCAGGAACATATCTACCCTCAAATGGTGGAATATTCAATTTCAGTTTAGGAATATGGACATCATCTCGTACCTGAGGTGGTGGTGCAGGCCTACCATTACGAATATATACCTGAGGTCGACCTGCTGGTGGTGGTGCTGGAGGTTGCACGTAGTTCTGATTTTGAGCAACCTCATCCTCGTAATCTCCCACATAATCATCCTCCTCCGCATCAGCAGCAGGAGCCACAGAAGTATCAACAGTAGCACCAACAGTTTGGCCAAACGCAAGAGGAACACGGCTCGCTCGGCGGAGGTCTATTTCGCGACGTGGAGGTAGTCGTTGTTGTTGTTGTTGGAGAGGTGCGTTAGGTGCAGCGGGTGGTGGTGGTGGAAGACGCGCGAGCAATTCATTAAACTTGTTATCGAGCTTTGTTTCGAACGGCTTCTCCATGCCATCTATCTTCTCCATGGCCTCTTCAAATCTGTTTAGCACGTCTTGCACCTGTTCACTCATCATTTGCTGAAATTTATCATGCAAATCCTTATTCGTCATGTTCTCCCAGTCAGTCTCGTCGGCTTGTGATCCTGGCATGGTTAGCAGCAATAGAAACACACAAGAATATGATCCTACAGACTACTAACAAGAGGTGGTGGTGGGTGTCACAAATCCGTCAAGCAAATCTCAAATTCTTACCAGTTCTTACCCAGCAGCAGGCGGTGATCGGCAACCGTTGTAGTCAAAAACTCTCAAAGCTTGGATAGAGCGATTACCAGGGAGAGTCAAACGCACGACGTAGATGTATGTGGAGCTGGGAAGGCTTATAGTATGGTAGCAAAAAGGGTCAGCAATAATCAATTCAGAGATGCAAAGTTGAATAAAC
>NW_021279060.1:0-2592 GCF_002162155.2 Triticum dicoccoides
GACCTATTTAACCTAGGATAGCTCTAAAATGACCTATACTTAGCATTTTTTAGCTCCAAAATGACTCAATATGCTTAGCTAGCTCAAAAATTACATAATAAGCTTAATTAGCTCGAAAATGACCTATTTAACCTAGGATAGCTCTAAAATGACCTATACTTAGCATTTTTTCCTCCAAAATTACGTAATATGCTTAGCTAGCTTCAAAATGACCTATTTAACCTAGGATAGCTCTAAAATGACCTATACTTAGCATCTTTTCCTCCAAAATGACTTAATATGCTTAGCTAGCTCTAAAATGATATAATATGCTTAAGAAATGACATATTTTAGGTCCTAAATGACTTCATATGCTTAGTTAGCTCCAAAATGACATAATAAGCTTAATTAGCTCCAAAATGACCTATTTAACCTACGATAGCTCTAAAATGACCTATACTTAGCATTTTTTTGCTCCAAAATGACTCAATATGCTTAGCTAGCTCAAAAATTACATAATAAGCTTAATTAGCTCCAAAATGACCTATTTAACCTAGGATAGCTCTAAAATGACATATACTTAGCATTTTTTCCTCCAAAATTACTTAATATGCTTAGCTTGCTTCAAAATGACCTATTTAACCTAGGATAGCTCTAAAATGACCTATACTTAGCATCTTTTCCTCCAAATTACTTAATGTGCTTAACTAGCTCTAAAATGACATAATATGCTTAAGAAATGACATAGTTTAGTTCCTAAATGACTTCACATGCTTAGCTAGCTCCAAAATGACATAATAACCTTACTTAGCTCTAAAATGACACATTTAACCTAGGATAGCTCTAAAATGACCTATACTTAGCATCTTTTCCTCCAAAATTACTTAATCTGCTTAACTAGCTCTAAAATGACATAATATGCTTAAGAAATGACATATTTTAGCTCCTAAATGACTTCACATGCTTAGCTAGCTCCAAAATGACATAATAACCTTACTTAGCTCTAAAATGACCTATTTAACCTAGGATAGCTCTAAAATGACCTATACTTAGCATTGTTTCCACCAAAATGACTCAATATGCTTAGCTAGCTCAAAAATTACATAATAAGCTTAATTAGCTCCAAAATGACCTATTTAACATAGGATAGGTCTAAAATGACCTATACTTAGAATTTTTTTTCCTCCAAAATGACTTAATATGCTTAGCTAGCTTCAAAATGACCTATTTAACCTAGGATAGCTCTAAAATGACCTATACTTAGCATTGTTTCCTCCAAAATGACTCAATATGCTTAGCTAGCTCAAAATTTACATAATAACCTTAATTAGCTCCAAAATGACCTATTTAACCTAGGATAGGTCTAAAATGACCTATACTTAGCATTTTTTCCTCCAAAATGACTTAATATGCTTAGCTAGCTTCAAAATGACCTATTTAACCTAGGATAGCTCTAAAATGACCTATACTTAGCATCTTTTCCTCCAAAATGACTTAATATGCTTAACTAGCTCTAAAATGACATAATATGCTTAAGAAATGACACAGTTTAGCTCCTAAATGACTTCACATGCTTAGCTAGCTCCAACATGACATAATAACATTACTTAGCTCTAAAATGACATATTTAACCTAGGATAGCTCTAAAATGAATTATACTTAGCATCTTTTCCTCCAAAATGACTTAATATGCTTAGCTAGCTCTAAAATGATATAATATGCTTAAGAAATAACATATTTTAGGTCCTAAATGACTTCATATGCTTAGCTAGCTTCAAAATGACCTATTTAACCTAGGCTAGCTCTAAAATGACCTATACTTAGCATTTTTTTCCTCCAAAATGACTCAATATGCTTAGCTAGCTCAAAAATTACATAATAAGCTTAATTAGCTCCAAAATGACCTATTTAACCTAGGATAGCTCTAAAATGACCTATACTTAGCATTTTTTCCTCCGAAATTACTTAATATGCTTAGCTAGCTTCAAAATGACCTATTTAACCTAGGATAGCTCTAAAATGACCTATACTTAGCATCTTTTTCCTCCAAAATGACTTAATATGTTTAGCTAGCTTCAAAATGACCTATTTAACCTAGGATAGCTCTAAAATGACCTATACTTAGAATCTTTTCCTCCAAAATGACTTAATATGCTTAACTAGCTCTAAAATGACATAATATGCTTAAGAAATGACATAGTTTAGCTCCTAAATGACTTCACATGCTTAGCTAGCTCCAAAATGACATAATAACCTTACTTAGCTCTAAAATGACCTATTTAACCTAGGATAGCTCTAAAATGACCTATACTTAGCATTGTTTCCACCAAAATGACTCAATATGCTTAGCTAGCTCAAAAATTACATAATAAGCTTAATTAGCTCCAAAATGACCTATTTAACATAGGATAGGTCTAAAATGACCTATACTTAGAATTTTTTTCCTCCAAAATGACTTAATATGCTTAGCTAGCTTCAAAATGACCTATTTAACCTAGGATAGCTCTAAAATGACCTATACTTAGCATTGTTTCCTCCAAAATGACTCAATATGCTTAGCTAGCTCAAAATTTACATAATAACCTTAATTAGCTCCAAAATGACCTATTTAAC
>NW_021279060.1:2602-4385 GCF_002162155.2 Triticum dicoccoides
TGACCTATACTTAGCATTTTTTCCTCCAAAATGACTTAATATGCTTAGCTAGCTTCAAAATGACCTATTTAACCTAGGATAGCTCTAAAATGACCTATACTTAGCATCTTTTCCTCCAAAATGACTTAATATGCTTAACTAGCTCTAAAATGACATAATATGCTTAAGAAATGACACAGTTTAGCTCCTAAATGACTTCACATGCTTAGCTAGCTCCAACATGACATAATAACATTACTTAGCTCTAAAATGACATATTTAACCTAGGATAGCTCTAAAATGACTTATACTTAGCATCTTTTCCTCCAAAATGACTTAATATGCTTAGCTAGCTCTAAAATGATATAATATGCTTAAGAAATAACATATTTTAGGTCCTAAATGACTTCATATGCTTAGCTAGCTTCAAAATGACCTATTTAACCTAGGCTAGCTCTAAAATGACCTATACTTAGCATTTTTTCCTCCAAAATGACTCAATATGCTTAGCTAGCTCAAACATTACATAATAAGCTTAATTAGCTCCAAAATGACCTATTTAACCTAGGATAGCTCTAAAATGACCTATACTTAGCATTTTTTCCTCCGAAATTACTTAATATGCTTAGCTAGCTTCAAAATGACCTATTTAACCTAGGATAGCTCTAAAATGACCTATACTTAGCATCTTTTTCCTCCAAAATGACTTAATATGTTTAGCTAGCTTCAAAATGACCTATTTAACCTAGGATAGCTCTAAAATGACCTATACTTAGAATCTTTTCCTCCAAAATGACTTAATATGCTTAACTAGCTCTAAAATGACATAATATTCTTAAGAAATGACATATTTTAGCTCCTAAATGACTTCATATGCTTAGCTAGCTCCAAAATGACATAATAACCTTACCTAGCTCCAAAATGACCTATTTAACCTAGGATAGCTCTAAAATGACCTATACTTAGCATTTTTTAGCTCCAAAATGACTCAATATGCTTAGCTAGCTCAAAAATTACATAATAAGCTTAATTAGCTCGAAAATGACCTATTTAACATAGGATAGCTCTAAAATGACCTATACTTAGCATTTTTTTCCTCCAAAATTACGTAATATGCTTAGCTAGCTTCAAAATGACCTATTTAACCTAGGATAGCTCTAGAATGACCTATACTTAGCATCTTTTCCTCCAAAATGACTTAATATGCTTAGCTAGCTCTAAAATGATATAATATGCTTAAGAAATGACATATTTTAGGTCCTAAATGACTTCATATGCTTAGTTAGCTCCAAAATGACATAATAAGCTTAATTAGCTCCAAAATGACCTATTTAACCTACGATAGCTCTAAAATGACCTATACTTAGCATTTTTTTGCTCCAAAATGACTCAATATGCTTAGCTAGCTCAAAAATTACATAATAAGCTTAATTAGCTCCAAAATGACCTATTTAACCTAGGATAGCTCTAAAATGACATATACTTAGCATTTTTTCCTCCAAAATTACTTAATATGCTTAGCTAGCTTCAAAATGACCTATTTAACCTAGGATAGCTCTAAAATGACCTATACTTAGCATCTTTTCCTCCAAAATTACTTAATGTGCTTAACTAGCTCTAAAATGACATAATATGCTTAAGAAATGACATAGTTTAGCTCCTAAATGACTTCACATGCTTAGCTAGCTCCAAAATGACATAATAACCTTACTTAGCTCTAAAATGACACATTTAACCTAGGATAGCTCTAAAATGACCTATACTTAGCATCTTTTCCTCCAAAATTACTTAATCTGCTTAACTA
>NW_021279061.1:0-973 GCF_002162155.2 Triticum dicoccoides
TTATGACTAACTAAAATTACCAAATTGAGTATAATGATAAAACACAGTAATATTAAATAGCAGGAAAAAGAATGACTCAAAAATCAATTTTTATAGTAAAGTTATTCATAAACTAGTGATTCACACAAATTTTAAAAAATTCAAATTTAAACTATTCAAATTTTAAAACTAATGGCACTAACAGAAAGTTTATAATTCTTGTGACCTAAAAGAAAAAAATCACTAAAAAACTATAAGTATTTAGTTCTAAGTAGAAATGAAAAAGCAAATAGTAAAAAAAATGCCACCTAAGTAGAAATTCATAAACTATAAGTATTACGACTAGAAGCACATCCATGGGCCAGGATTCAGGCCCGCAGAAGGCCCAGCAGGCCCACAGGCATAGCGGTGTGAGATTAGGCCCAAAGGCCTGCAGTTCTGAGGAGTTCGATGGAGAGGGCGGGGCAGCGCTTATAAACAGGTGTGGCCGCTCCTCAGCTAGCGAGGTGGGACTAAACATCCCACCGCACCGCGGCTTTGGCAGGCGCAGGCCTTTGGTCCCGGTTGATGGCACCAACCGGGACTAAAGGGGGCATTGGTCATGGTTCGTGGCACAAACCGTGACCAATGCCCCCCTTTAGTCCCGGTTGGTGCCACCAACCGGGACTAAAGGCCGCCGCTTCCCGCCCTTTGGGCTGCTGAAAAGAGGCCTTTGGTCTCGGTTGGTGGCACCAACCGGGACTAAAGGTGGCATTGGTTCCGGTTGGTGCCATGAACCGGGACCAATGCTTCATCTATATAACTAGCACTTGTGAAAATTTCTATTCAGTTCGTCTTCCCCGCCCGACGCCGCCAGGCTGCCCCTCTGCGCCTCGCTGTCGCCGTCGTCGCCCTGCCTCCGACGCCGTCCCGTGCCGCCCAGACGCCGTTGCCACCCCGCGTCGCCCCGACTCCGTCACCGCACGCCACCCCGCGCCGTCGCGGTCACCTCCCC
>NW_021279062.1:0-1642 GCF_002162155.2 Triticum dicoccoides
CAGAAACTACTTGCAACTCCTGGACAGAGGACAAGGGTGATCAAGAAGCCGAGAGGGTCCATTGGTTTCGGGCCCAATGCGTGGTAGTAGCTGAATCATGGATCACAAACACAGAACTCAGTTCCTGAGGACGGCTGCAATGAGACAACCCACCATGTACTCCTACATGGCCTCTCACCGCTACCTTTACCAAATCGTGTTCACACACTTAGCTCACACACAGTAGGACATGTTCACACGCCTCTGATTCATCCCCGATGAATCAGACCTGACTCAACTCTAAGCAGTAGCAGGCATGACGAACAAACATGAATGAGTAGGCACAACAGGGCTCAAACAACTCCTACTCATGCTAGTGGGTTTCATCTAATTACTGTGGCAATGACAGGTCATGCAAAGGATAAAGGGGTTCAGCTACCGCAGTAAGTAACAGTTGATTCGTTGTTGTCCTAATGCAGTAAAAGAAAGCAGGAGCGAGAGGGTGGGATTGTATCGGAATGAACAAGGGGGTTTTGCTTGCCTGGCACTTCTGAAGATAACATTGAGTCTTCATCAGTGTCAACGATCACATCCTCGGTATCACGTCTATCGAGAGGGGACAAATACCGGCAACACAGAAGGGAACACAATCAATGCAATGCACAATATGATGCATGATCATGACATGGCAGAATGAATGTGTTTTGGGCTAATGCAACTAGCAACAGATTAAATGGGGTTGGTTTGAATACAAGATTCAAATTTAAAATCCATATGTGATTATTTAAATGCCCTTTATATGATTTGTGCTAAACAGCAGCTATAAGTTGTTCTAACATGCATGAAAATGGTACAGATGGATTCCTTTAATTTTTCTGATAATTTTTCATATATAATTTATTTCATTTGGAGTTATGGTTAATTTTCTATGATTTTTTAGAAGTTTTAGGTATTTTCTGGAATTTCCTGAATAATATTAAATCCAGAAAATACTTATTGCGTCAGCCCCACGTCACAGTGACGTCAGCAGGGTCAACTGGGCTGGCTTGGTCAAACCTGACGTGTGGGGGCCACACGTCAGTGACACAGGAGCTAATCCCGGTCAAACCCAGCGCTGACTGGGGTTTGACCAGGGGTGGAGCCCGCTGTCAGTGGCCTAGGGGGTTGGTTAGCGCGTCATTAGTGGCTAATGACAGCGCCACGTCACTGGCCACCGGAGTTCGGCCGGCGGCGACCCGAAACGCGGCGGAAGTTCATCGGGGTTGCGCTACGGGCGGCGGCTGGACGTGCGAAGGGCACCAGAAGGTAGCCCGTGCCCGTGCGCATCTAGGGGGGCCAACGGGAGGTGCGGGGGTGGCCGGGGTTCGCCGGAATGGAGCCCGAGGCGGCGGCCGGAGCTCGGGTGGGTGCGGGGTTAGCGCTGCAGCTTGCAAACAAGCTAGCTGCCACGCTAGCGTTGCTCCACGGGTCGTTGCGAGTGCAACGGACGCACGCGCGGGGCCATTTGGTCACCGGGGCTTCGCCGGCGACGAGTCCGTGCGGCGGAGCGTCTCGGCTCCGGTAGAGGGGGCGGCTAGAGCTCGTAATCGGGCTTGGGGTTAGGGGGAAACGAAGCAGGGACTCACAGGGATCGTGCAGGGAGGGTCAGCGAGCTCGGGGAAGC
>NW_021279063.1:0-3373 GCF_002162155.2 Triticum dicoccoides
TTGTTGTGTATCCCGCATCAGTCACTCATGATTGGACCCTTTAAACATGGCAGTTTGATAGTGGTTGCATCTTGCATTGATTTCTATGTTGTACTGCTTCTAATTTTTCGAATTGCCACTTATGACAAGGCACTTTTAACTTGGCAGAGTAATATTTGTTGCATCTTTCATATGGTGTATAGCTTGCATTACTTCTATTTTCTTGAAAATCCTTCTGCTTAGTTTACACATCATAGCTATGAATATGTCATGTCGTCCTATTTTTCTTACATATTCCATCCTCATATGGTTGTCTTACATCAAAGTATTGCTTGTCTATATCATGCATCAGTGAGTTGTGAAGAGCGATTTTATTCTTTTGTGTTGTGGGTACGGCTTGACATGGCAAAGTCAAAAAAGAGCAAGGAAAATAATATAGTAGGGAGTGGTGTTACTCGTCGGATGAAACAGAAAAGGATCTGTCGTCCAGATTCTGCTGGTACTTATAGTGCAGTAGAAGGCCAAGTCCACCGGCTAAATCTACAAACACAGCATCACCTGCTCCACCAGCTGCAGCATCCGCTTCAACTATACCAGCATCTCAACAAGTTACTCGTTCGTTTGCTCCGGAACTGGCCAGTTCCTAAGCTGCCTTAACACCTAACACTACTTCCGAAGCACTGCTGACACAACAGGATAAATTATACCTGCCTCAAGAAGCTTTAGTATTTCCTTTCTTACCACTTCCTTCATCTTAGGATTCAGCCGTCGTTGATGATCACGAACTGGTTTGGCATCTTCCTCCAAATTTATTTTGTGTTGACACAGAGTGGGACTAATGCCCTTAAGATCATCAAGAGTATATCCAATAGCAGCATAGTGCTTCTTCAGAGTTTTCAATAATCTCTCTTCTTCATGCTCTGAAAGGTTAGCACTAATAATAACAGGATATATCTTTTTCTCATCAAGATAAACATATTTAAGAGTATCAGGTAACGGTTTAAGCTCAAACACGGGATCACCCATGGGTGGAGGAGGATCCCCTAGGATTTCAACAGGCAAATTGTGTTTCAGGATGGGTTCCTGTTTAAAGAATACTTCATCTATTTCCCTTCGTTCATTCATAAACATATCATTTTCATGGTCTAGCAAATATTGTTCAAAAGGACCACTAGGAGGTACGACAATAGAAGCAAGACCAATAATTTCATCTTTACTAGGCAATTCCTCTTCACGGTGTTGTCTACGAAATTTAGAGAAATTAAATTCACGAGACATATCACCTAAACCAATAGTAACAACATCCTTTTTGCAATCTATCTTAGCATTAACAGTGTTCAAGAAGGGTCTACCAAATATAATGGGACAAAAGTTGTCTTGTGGGGAACCAAGAACAAGAAAATCAGCAGGATATTTAGTTTTCCCACACAAGACTTCAACATCTCTAACAATTCCCATTGGTGAAATAGTGTCTCTATTGGCAAGTTTAATCGTGACATCAATATCTTCTAACTCAGCAGGTGCAATGGCATGCATAATTTCTCTGTATAAGTCAATAGGTATTGCACTATCACTAGCACCCATATCACATAAGCCATGATAACAATGATCTCCTATTTTAACAGAAATAACAGGCATGCCTACCAAAGATATAGGTTTATCTTTAGCACAAGGTTTAGCAACTCTAGCAGTCTCATCATGGAAATGAATAACATGCGCATCAATATTATCAAACAAGAGATCTTTAACAATAGCAATATTAGGTTCAACTTTAATTTGCTCAAGAGGTGTATATGTTCTAATATTGCTTTTACGATCCACAGTTGAAGCTTTAGCATGATCTTTTATCCTGATAGGGAAAGGTGGTTTCTCAACATAAGAAGTAGGAACAATAGGATCATTATAAGTGATAGTCTTTTCTTCAACTTTAATAGGTGCATCTACTTTTACTTCTATGTGAGGATGATATTTAAACCACTTCTCCCTAGGGAGATCAACATGAGTAGCCAAAAATTCATAGAAGGAAGCTACTATCTCAGAGTCAAGTCCATATTTAGTGCTAAATTTACAAAAAACATCGGTATCCACAAAAGATTTAACACAATCAAATTTAGGTGTCATACCCGACTCCTTACCTTCGTCGAGGTCCCAATCTTCAGAGTTGCATTTAATTCTTTCCAATAAATCCCATTTGAATTCAATAGTCTTTGTCATAAAAGAGCCAGCACAAGAAGTATCGAGCATGGTGCGATTGTTATCAGAAAGCCGAGCATATAAATTTTGAATAATAATTTCTCTTGAGAGCTCATGATTGGGGCATGAATATAACATTGATTTAAGCCTCCCCCAAGCTTGAGCGATACTTTCTCCTTCGCGAGGCAAAAAATTATAGATATAATTGCGATCACAATGAACAAGATGCATAGGATAAAAGTTCTGATGAAATTCCAATTTCAATCGTTTATAGTTCCATGACCCCGTATCATCACATAGCCTATACCATGTCAATACATCTTCCTTCAAAGATAAAGGGAAGACCTTCTTCTTGATAACATCTCCAGGTACTCCTGCAAGCTTAAATAATCCACAAACTTCATCCACATATATTAGGTGCTCATCAAGATGCGTTGTTCCGTCTCTTGCAAAAGGATTAGCTAGCAGTTTTTCTATCATACCCGAAGGAATTCCAAAGTAGGCATTTTCATTTTCAGTAGGTTCAGTAGGTTGAGGAGCAACTCTTTGCTCTACTGGTCGGGGTGAAGATACCCCGAACAAGCCCCTCAGAGGACTACTTTCCATAATAACAAGTGACAAAAAAATTTAGCACACTATATAAATTTTTCCTTACCAAATTCCACCTACCAAAGGCGCTTCACTTCCCGGTAACGGCGCTAGAAAAGAGTCTTGATGACCCACAAGTATAGGGGATCTATCGTAGTCCTTTCGATAAGTAAGAGTGTCGAACCCAACGAGGAGCAGAAGGAAATGATAAGCGGTTTTCAGCAAGGTATTCTCTGCAAGCACTGAAATAATAGGTAACAGATAGTTTTGTGATAGGATAATTTGTAAGGAGTAACAAGTAACAAAAGTAAATAAAGTGCAGCAAGGTGGCCCAATCCTTTTTGTAGCAAAGGACAAGCCTGGACAAACTCTTATATGATGTAAAGCGCTCCCGAGGACACATGGGAATATCGTCAAGCTAGTTTTCATCACGTTCATATGATTCGCGTTCGGTACTTTGATAATTTGGTATGTGGGTGGACCGGTGCTTGGGTGCTGCCCTTACTTGGACAAGCATCCCACTTATGATTAACCTCTATTGCAAGCATCCGCAACTACAACAAAAGTATTAAGGTAAACCTAACCATAGCATGAAACATATGGATCCAAATCA
>NW_021279064.1:0-1754 GCF_002162155.2 Triticum dicoccoides
TTTAGAAGAAAGTGAAGATGATTTTATGGATAGATTTTGGGGAGGATTAAACCGTGATATTCAAGAGATACTAATTCATGAAGAGTGTTATCCTATGGACCATTTGTTTCATCTTGCTTGCAAAGCTGAACAGGAAATAAAACGACGTGTTGGCCACGAGGAGAACAAGTGCACGGTGCACATTCCAAGAGTTGATATGATTGTTCCTTCAACTACTAGGCATACTATGACAACCACATCCGTTGTTGTCAGGACTACATCACCTCCACCATGTGACACATCGCCCTCGAGAGTGGCTACATCATCTGAGTTGATCATAAGAGGTAATGACAAAGGTACTGATCTTCCATCTCTACATGAGAATGATGAATGCCTTGTCAATTTGAATGCACCATCTGATGAGCTACCCACTACTTTGATCACACCACCTATTTTAGAGGACTACGTTGATAATTTGACTTTGCCATGTGATCAAACAACTGAAATATCAACAATTTTGAGTGCACTCATTGAATTAACTATTGATGCAAAAGAACCAATGTTTAATCATTTTGATATGACCTCTAATCTTGGTGATGATTCTGTGTTGAATGACTTATTGCATGTTTGCTTATTTAAGCATGTTGTAGCATGTAAATTTGATGCAAATAAGGTTTATTCACCAATGTTGGGATGGTTTAATGATGAACATTGTCAATCTTTTGAAATGAATAAGAGCTTCACTTATATGTGCAAACTGAGATGCAATATTTTCATGCCTTCTACTTCTTGTGCTAATTTTTTGGCTTTAGATTATATGAACTATGCAAGTTACTCATCTATTGATGTGTCTTATATGCAAAAATCAAGGGAAGTAAAAATGGATGACATATACATATACAACATATACACCTTGTCTCTTTTGTTAGCCACATTTCAGATTAAGCAACGCCGAGGACGGCTTTATTTTCAAGAAGGGGAGGATGATGAGGACATGACTACCTTGGATATGACCAAAAATATTGCATATATGCATATTTGTCAGGTGATTTCTAGTGCAAACTATTCAATAATCTATTTATGTTATCCAGAACAAAAATACTTCACACACTTTTGTGTTTTGTCTCATTGCAGGTGTATGGGACATTTGTACAATCCACATATGAAGATAAGGAAGAAAGAGATGTTTATTTGCTGTCCAAAAAGTTCTCTCACGTCACTTTTGGCCCAAGAGAAGATAGAGTCCAAGTCTCTCACGTTCTGGATTCAGATTCGGACTGCACAGACATACCTGACTCAAAACGCACACAAGTTTTTCATACGGACTCCGAATTGGGTGATTCTTTTTTTGTTGGAAACTAGATTTCGTGCACTTTCCAACCCGATTGGAATCACCTTCAAATTCGTCCGGAGCATTGAGTTGTGGACGAAACAATCTGATGCTGCAGCAGAATCCGAGTCAAACTACAAGTCCAAAGGTGTTACATCACCTCCACTTGGGCCCATTGGCCTTGTACGACCTAGATTTAGTTTTAGGCTGCCTTGGGACGTCCTCCCACCTCCTTGGCCGCCACCCCTTGCTCCTATATAAGTAGATCCATCTAGTAGCTTTTCCTTGGGATTTGTTTAGTTAAAAGTTAGCCATTGCAACTTCGTGTACTTTGTTTGTGTCCAACGACCAGACCAAGACCGCTTACGGATCCCCACCTTTATCAATACTTCATCTATATTCGCAATATTCAGATTGCTTTATCATATTCTTGCTTGTTCTTCGA
>NW_021279065.1:0-967 GCF_002162155.2 Triticum dicoccoides
AGAGCGCAAAAAAAAAGAGCGAAAAAAAAATTCAGAGTGTGCTTTTCCCTTGTTTACGTGCCGCGCCGTGATTTTGTTAGTGTTCTAGGCTCGCGTCTCTAGCACAGTCTAGCCTAGGACCAGCACAGTACCGTCGTTGAGCGTTTATTCAACTTTGCATCTCTGAATTGATTATTGCTGACCCTTTTTGCTACCATATTATAAGCCTTCCCAGCTCCACATACATCTACGTCATGCGTTTGACTCTCCCTGGTAATCGCTCTATCCAAGCTTTGAGAGTTTTTGACTACAACGGTTGCCGATCACAGCCTGCTGCTGGGTAAGAACTGGTAAGAATTTGAGATTTGCTTGACGGATTTGTGACACCCACCACCACCACTTGTTCGTAGTCTGTAGGATCATATTCTTGTGTGTTTCTATTGCTGCTAACCATGCCAGGATCACAAGCCGACGAGATTGACTGGGAGAATTTATCGAACAAGGGGCTTCATGATAAGTTTCAGCAAATGATGACTGAACAGGTGCAAGATGTGCTGAACAATTTTGAAGAGGCCATGGAGAAGATCACTGGCCTTGAGAAGACGTTCGAAACAAAGCTCGATAACAAGTTTAATGAATTGCTCGCGCGTCTTCCACCACCACCACCCGCTGCACCTAACGCACCTCTCCAACAACAACAACAACGACTACCTCCACGTCGCGAAGCAGACCTCCGCCGAGCAAGCCGTGTTCCTCTTGCGTTTGGCCAAACTGTT
This sequence comes from Triticum dicoccoides, assembly GCF_002162155.2. Lineage (NCBI taxonomy): Eukaryota > Viridiplantae > Streptophyta > Magnoliopsida > Poales > Poaceae > Triticum > Triticum dicoccoides. The sequence continues at coordinate 756 of NW_021279065.1, forward strand.
GGTGCTGCTGTTGATACTTCTGTGGCTCCTGCTGCTGATGCGGAGGAGGATGATTATGTGGGAGATTATGAGGATGAGGTTGATCAAAATCAACACTACATGCAGCCACCTGTACCACCACCAGCAGGTCGACCTCAGGTATATATTCGTAATGGTAGGCCTGCACCACCACCTCAGGTACGAGATGATGTCCATATTCCTAAACTGAAATT
>NW_021279066.1:0-2443 GCF_002162155.2 Triticum dicoccoides
TAATAAGGAACATGCTTGCATAGGTACCACATCACAATCAACATAATCAGCATATGTAGAGATACTAAAATGCACACGAACAGTACGTGTTACCTTAACCTTGCCGCTGTTGTTGAACCATTGGATGTATTAAGGATGTGGATGTGGTCTTGTGGTGAGATATAACTTCTCCACCATCTCCATGCTAGCCAAGTTGTTGCAGCTCCCTCCATCTATGATGACGCGCACAGAACATTCCTTCACAACTTCGTTTGTATGGAACAACTTATGCCTCTGATTTTGCTCAGCTTGTGTGACCTGCACACTGAGCAACTAAACATTCATACCTGTCAGCGTCTTCAGGAGCAATGTATTACGTCTCATGATCAGAATCATCTCCACCATGTTCTTCACGTGTAATAAGAGCCAAAGTCTCCTCATCATAGTTTTAGGCTGCCTTGGGACGTCCTCCCACCTCCTTGGCCGCCACCCCTTGCTCCTATATAAGTTGATCCATCTAGTAGCTTTTCCTTGGGATTTGTTTAGTTAAAAGTTAGCCATTGCAACTTCGTGTACTTCGTTTGTGTCCAACGACCAGACCAAGACCGCTTCCGGATCCCCACCATTATCAATACTTCATATATATTTGCAATATTCAGATTGCTTTATCATATTCTTGCTCGTTCTTCGGTTGCTTGCAGGAATAGACCTTCGTGGTCAGGCTGACCGTGCTTCCAGCATCGTCAGTAACCTCAGGAGATTGGTTTAGCGATTGCTAAGGCGCAACGTCGTGCACGTTTGTAGTCGGATTGTCAAAGTCGTCTCCACCAAATTGATAGTTATCATCTCATCGAAAGATCGGGACCCTCGCCTCTATCAGACAATCGGCTGAGAAGTTTGCATCAAGGAGAGAGATCGGAGTGCAACAGCGCAGGAGTCCCTGCCATTAAGTTTCTCACGGTGGATTAGTCCGAAAAAGAAAAATCTAGCAAACGTGGTTTGTTGAGGATGTTGACGTGAGATCTGCAAGGAGTAGTTTGTTTTGGCAAGTTTGGATTCCGAACAAAAAAAACTGCCGTTTGATCTCTCCACGCAAAGAGAGAAGGAAAGTGCGGACTAGTTTGTTTATTTGGCAAGGCTCCTTTCATCTCGTTTTGGAGATTGTGCTCTAAAAAAAGAAAAAGTTTCCTTGTTACTTTTGAGCCGGAAAAGGGGAGAGGAGCACGTTCAGATCTGTTGCCACGTACAAGGTAAGTAAATTTGCTTCTTTGGAAGGTTCAGATCTATTTCCTTTTGGACTGGTGGTTTGCTTGGAAAGTACTAGTCAGCCACGTTGGAATTTGGGAAAGGAAAAAAGAGTGAATCGGCCAGATTGAAAAGAAAGAGAAAAAAAAATCTGCAGTTCGGCCTCTCCACGCAAAATAAGGAAAGGAAAAGAGCAAAAAAAGGAGCAAGTTCATTTGGGAACATCACGTGGCTTGTTTTACGGAAAGAAGGGATCATCCACAAAGAAAAAAGGGGCAAGCGCTGATCTGTTTCCATAAATCCCTGTTTGTTCGTGGTAAACAAGGAAACAAAAAAAAGAAATGGGGACGTGGTGTGCTCCTTGGTTTGGTAACTTCGGATTAAACAAAATCAAACCGAATCCTCCTGGTTTGGTAACTTCGGATCTGAAAAAAAAGACAACAGAATAAAAGGCAAGTTTGGTGCGGCCTAAAAGAAAGAGATAACGTAAGAAATTTGGAAGGTTTGGATCGGTTAAAAAAAGAGAGGAGGAATTATAGTAGATCAGTTGTCTTTTTGGGACGTTGCCAACAAGGAAAGATAGAAGAGAAAATTGAGAGAGATTTGGAAAGATTCTGCCATAATTGCTGCGATTTTTTGTGCTGTTGGGTTGCTTGGAAGGGCACGTTCGGTCCTGTTGAAAAGGCAAGTCTGATAAAAAAAATAGAATAATTCAACGAGATATTAGAGAGAGTAGTAAGGAAAAAAAGGGAAGTGCACGGGGATTTGTTGCCTTGGAGTTGAGCATCACGTTGGAGATACAAAAGGAAGGATTGCAAGTTGGCTCATTCGGTTTGGATTCCCAAGAAAGGTGTACGTGCAGTTCCGATTTGTTTTTCTTTTGGAGAATCCTAGTGGATACGTTTGGACTTTGGAGAGAGAGAAAAAAATTAGTGGTGCTTTGTTGTGCTATAAACAGTACGCACTAATTACTTTGGAGTGAAAAAAAGTGGAAGGAGGCTTGTACCAAAGTGTGATGTTGGCAACATCTTGTGAATTCATTTGTGTCTTAGGCTCGCGTCTCTAGCACGGTCTAGCCTAGGGCCAACACTCGACCACTTTGAGCGAATTTTCAGCTTGCATTAATTAACGTGGTTGTAGCATTTTTTTACCACATATATCAAGCCAACCCAGCTCCACATATTTCTACACCGTGTATCCATACGTTCACCTGGCAATC
>NW_021279067.1:0-829 GCF_002162155.2 Triticum dicoccoides
ATTTTTCTGATTTTTTTGATATAATATTTGTGTTTTTAACATATTGAATTGAATTAGTTTTATTTTTCTGAATTTTTTGATATATTATTTGTGTTTTTAACATATTGAATTGAATTAGTTTTATTTTTCTGAATTTTTTGATATATTATTTGTATTTTTAACATTTTGAATTGAATTAGTTTTATTTTTCTTAATTTTTTGATATATTATTTGTATTTTTAGAATTTTGAATTGAATTAGTTTTATTTTTCTGAATTTTTTGATATAATATTTGTGTTTTTAACATATTGAATTGAATTAGTTTTATTTTTCTGAATTTTTCGATATATTATTTGTATTTTTAACATTTTGAAAAAGAAAAAGTATTTTAAGAATACCTTTAGTCCCGGTTGGCCTGCCCAACCGCGACTAAAGGTCGTTGCGCGCGGGAACAAAAACCCGCCAAAAAAGCCCTTTAGTCGCGGGTCGCCTCCCCAACCGCGACTAAAGGTTACCCTTTAGTCGCGGGTCGCCTCACCAACCGCGACTAAAGGTACCCTTTAGTCGCGGGTCGCCTCCCCAACCACGACTAAAGGGGGGGGGGGCTATAAATACAAGGGCCCGAACCCCCTTCTCGTCTTCTCCGAATCAACACCGCCGCCGTCGCCCTCGCCCTCGACGCCGCCCGTCGTCGCCCTCGCCCTCGACGCCGCCCGCCGTCGCCCTCGCCCTCGACGCCGCCCGCCGTCGCCGTCGCCCTCGACGCCGCCCGCCGTCGCCCGCCGCCCCCTCTCGCCCATGTACGGCGCCCGACGCTCTCGCCCACGTATGTCGCCCGCCGGCCTCCCTC
>NW_021279068.1:0-1122 GCF_002162155.2 Triticum dicoccoides
TCAATCAAGATATTATAATAATAGGTCTTCCGGTTGGGTGTGTTGGCCACGACATCCACCTTACCGGTTATCGAGGGACCAATATTATAGTTCTTGGGAAATATTCCAACCATCATATCTGCCTGAGACTCAGATCTGGTTGGTGTCAGGATATTCCAGACTCATCGAGTCTAGGAAGAAAAATGAAAGTTTGCAACACAAATCGACGAGATGACGTTGCGAGATTCTCAGGAAATGAACTACGATAGCAAGCTCCAAAACATGAGCTGGTTCTGCTACAAACATGTGAACACGTTGTTCCAGACAAGCATGCCCACATGGTAGTCTTACAATAAAACACTACCGAGTTCTGGTTAGGAGCCATCATCGAGGATATCGAAGTCTTTACGCAAGTCCATGGATTAGATCCCAAGCATAGACTTCTTTTCCTTGAACAAGTCAATCAGTGGCTTGGTGTGCTAGGATATACATATGGAATGAAGATGATCAGTCTAACAGACCACAGAATTCTTCGCACGTGCATGACCGACTTGGGATGATTCCAAAGGAGCAAAAACAAACTTTCTCGAATTCACGACGGCAACTTACATCAAAAGCACGTGAATCAAAGGAAGTCACTCCTTTCATCAAACAAGTACTTCATGAGCTAGCATGAAGAAAATGCTTTCAAAAGTTTCCAATACTAACTTAATGTTCAACAACATCATGGAGGAGATAAGGATGTTGTCAATGGGCTCAACAACAACTCATCGAAATTTCCATATCACTGGACTTCCACCATCATGTGAACACGGTGATAGCATTGATCAGACCCAAAAGATATAATGGTGTATGCTCGAGGGATCAACCACGAGTAAGACAACATTACGAACATCGTTGGTTCTGACTTGATTTGACGATAGCCCACACTCAAATCAAAGGATTGATAAGACAATAGGTCCAGCAACTGATCACAGGGACCAATCGATGAAGATATCATCTTTCTTCAATACACACTACACAAGAATATCCCTTTGGAACGAACTAAGTCAGGCAAGCTTTTATCTTCCAACCCTCCAAGTTGTCGTTTAGCTTAACCAACTAGCTCAGGGATATCTAACACCGACTCTTGGAGAGAAGGTG
>NW_021279069.1:0-817 GCF_002162155.2 Triticum dicoccoides
ATTAAGACACTAGGGCCCACATGTCAGTGTCAGCAGGGGGGTAATTAAATTAAAATAAACTAACTAATTAACAGGGGGGCTGGCCCCACCTGTCATCGACCCAGGGGGGGTCAAACCCCTGGTCAGCAGGGCCTAACCCGCCGGCGGCTCGTCGCCGGTGGCAACAGGCGCGGCGGAGGGCGCGGGCTCGCTCCTCCGGCGTCCAAATGGACGGAGGAGAGCGGCTACGGGGAGCTGGAGCTCACCCGCGCCCATTTCAGCAAGCAGCAGCAGCTAGGGCGGCCGGAGACGATGGCCTCGAGCTCGGCAGCGGCGGCCGGAGCTCGGGCGTGCTCGGTTTCGGCGTTACACGGCACGGCGGGCGCGGCCGATGGGCTCTACGGGATGCTGGGGTCACCAGGAACACCCGGAGGCAACGAACGCAGGCAGAGAAGCTCGGGAGCACGGAGCTCACCGGCCATGGCGGACGGCGGCTTCGGTGCTCGTGGCGCGGCGGCTATAGGGCGCAATCGAAGGGGGAAAGAGGGAGGGGAGGCGTAGGAGCTCACAGCGGTGCCGTAGGGATGGTTAGCCGGCTCGGGGGCGCGCCGGAGTGGCCGAATCGACGGAGAAGATCCTCGGCGGCCGGCGAAGGGAAAACGTCGGGGGTGGCGTTCCGGGGCTCTTCTGGTCGCGTGACACGGCGAGGAGGTCGAGGGAGGTCCGGCGGAGCTTCCTGGGGCGTCGGTGAGGCTAGGGGTGGCCGGTGGCCATGGGTACGGCGACGATGGCGGCGAGCTCCGCTCAGTGCTGTGCGCGAGAGGGAAACCGAGGAGGG
>NW_021279070.1:0-1242 GCF_002162155.2 Triticum dicoccoides
ACATGCACTTAGCTAGTTAGTTTTTGTTCTTCTCAGTTGCCAAATTTAGACATTTTATCCCTGATTTTAACTCTTTGCTTGGAGAGTCACGGCTAACCAAGCATATACCCTGATTTAGGTTCATCTTACTTGTGCTTCACTTTTGTATAGCGAAGCGACTAAATGGCAGAAGGACGCCGTAAACTGTTTCAGAAAGTCAAGTAGATAGCTCAGCGAATAATGCGTCTGTTTAGCTGTCTCTTTGTGAAGTGAGGTGGCAGGTACTTTGGAGACAGCAACCGTCTAGACTGATATACTTGCTGTAGGGGCCATCAATCGGTAGTCCGATCCTAGCTAGGGTGGTTCGCTCGGGCGTGAAATAAAGCCTAAGCGCTTATGGCACCAGCCCGACCCAGCCGGGAAACGTGGAAATCTCGATTGGCGTCTTGGCGGACAAGATCGGCTGGCGCGGTGGTTCTTTTTGTCTGCATTCTATCCGTCCGGCTGGCATCAAATCTGATATATTGAACTTGACTGGTGGACACATTTTGTTCGGGCATCAGTCATACTGATGACCGCAGCGATGGTTCATGCCGACTAGAGCGCCAGTGCCAGATAAACATGCCAGTCTAAAAAATCACCCACAATTCACGCCGGCACACTAGGCAACACACGAAAGACGACCATAATTCATCTCTCGCGGCTTTAGTTCATGCCCGCACACAGGTCGACATACAAAATCATATAGCTTTTGGACATAGCTCAATCATCTAGGTTGAGGATCGCCTTTGCTTATTCTTGAATTAAACCCTTCTCGGGGACGCCTTGCTCAAGTCCGCCTCCTTCACAATGAAAACTAGAGCCTCCTTTTTTGCTTTGGTGTTCACATTGGTGGCCTCTATCTCGAGCTTCTATGTTTTGATGGCCTCCTCAATCTTGAACTTCCTTCTTTCAACCGCGTCCCCCAACTCGAGCTTTTTCATTTGTAGCTCGATGTAGGTCTCCATTTACTTCTCTTTCCCTTGGCGCTTCCCCCCTCTCTTTCTTCCTTTTGAATTATCGTGCCTTGCAAAGTTTCTTGCAAGTCAGACGATGTTGCACTAATGCAGAATTGGTCATTAGCCCTGGTTCGTAAGGGTCTTTAGTCCCGGTTCACCAACCGGGACTAATGGGTCGGGACTAAAGGCCACACCCTTTAGTCCCGGTTGACCACGACATGAGACCAAAGGCCCACCACGTGACACGAGTCCGCGCCGAGGGCTG
>NW_021279071.1:0-1199 GCF_002162155.2 Triticum dicoccoides
TTGGTTTAGCGATTGCTAAGGCGCAACGTCGTGCACGTTTGTAGTCGGATCGTCAAAGTCGTCTCCACCAAATCGATAGTTACCATCTCATCGAAAGATCGGGACACCCCGCCTCTATCAAGTGGTATCAGTTTTCAGGTTGCTCGGTGAGAATTTCCAGTTTTCCTAGATTAGATTTATTTTCTTACCTATTGTCCAAGAAAAAGCCACAAAAAAGAGTTAGATCTATTCATCCTTGGTCCAAGCCAGTCTGAGCCTTTGCAATTTTCTTTTCATTGCTTGCATAGTTGAATTATCGGTTGCATCGTCGTGTCGAGTTGCTGGTCTTAGTGTCTAGTTCGTTTAGAGTTTCGAGTTCTGTTCACATTAGTCACGCCACCGCTGCATCATTATCTCTTCCGCTGTCCACCACCCATCCATCAATTTCCACCACGTGCTACCCACCATTCATTGTCATAATAATAGTTGAGATCGTTCACATCTTCACTTGATCCAATCTGCATCTTATCTAGTTTGTTTTGAAAAGAGGGAGAAAAAAAGAGAGAAAAAAAAAGAGAAAAAAAGGAGAAAAAAAAGTCAGAGAGAAAAAAAGGAGAGAAAGAAAAAAAAGTGTGAGGAAAAAAAAGAGAGAAAAAAAAACAAAAAAATCGGCACAAACTTTTTTAGAGGAAAGTTGGAGACGAAGTTGTTGATATATCCTGCTTGGCTGTTGTTTCACCTCATTATCTTTACTGCCGTTGTGATCTTCACTTATATCTTGCTGTCCAGAGCTACTTAGTATCCTTCATTGATGCTAGTTGTGCTACGACGTGACCTCATTAGTGTTCTAGGCTCGCGTCTCTAGTCCGGTCTAGCCTAGGACCAGCACAGTACCGTCGTTGAGCGTTTATTCAACATTGCATCTTTGAATTGATTATTGTTAATCTTTTGCTACCATATATAGCCAACCCAGCTCCACATATTTCTACACCGTGTATACGTACGCTCCCCTGGCAATCGCTTTACTCAATATTCGGAGTTACTTGACACCGCTGGTTGCCGATCACCGCCTGCTGCATGGTAAGAACTTGTAAGACATTGATATTTGCTTTACTGTGAGCGTTTTACCACCACATCCTAGTAGTTATAGGAACATTATTTTTGGGTTTTGTTTCTTGTTCTACTAATCATGACAGGATCCAGAGTCAATTCATGGGCTT
>NW_021279072.1:0-876 GCF_002162155.2 Triticum dicoccoides
ACGATCGAATCTCGGGCAAGTAACATACCGATAGACAAAGGGAATTGAATACGGGATTGATTAAGTCCTTGACATCGTGGTTCATCCGATGAGATCATCGTGGAACATGTGGGAGCCATCATGGGTATCCAGATCCCGCTGTTGGTTATTGACCGGAGAACGTCTCGGTCATGTCTACATGTCTCCCGAACCCGTAGGGTCTACACACTTAAGGTTCGATGACGCTAGGGTTATAAAGGAAGTTTGTATGTGGTTACCGAATGTTGTTCGGAGTCCCGGATGAGATCCCGGACGTCACGAGGAGTTCCGGAATGGTCCAGAGGTAAAGATTTATATATGGGAAGTCCTATTTTGGCCACCGGAAAATGTTCGGGATTTTTCGGTATTGTACCGGGAAGGTTCTAGAAGGTTCCGGAGTGGGGCCCACCTGCATGGGGGGATCCACATGGACTTGGTAGTGGGGGCAAGGCCCCACACCCCTGGTCAAGGCGCACCAAGATCCCCCCTTAGAAGGAATAAGATCATATCCCGAAGGGATAAGATCAAGATCCCTAAAAAGGGGGGATAACAATCGGTGGGGAAGGAAATAATGAGATTTCTTTCCTCCCACCTTGGCCAACGCCCCAATGGACTTGGAGGGCAAGAAACCAGCCCCTCCACCCCTATATATAGTGGGGAGGCGCATGGGAGCTATACACGAAGTTCTGGCACAGCCCTACCTCTCTTCCTACTCCTCCTCTCCCATGGTGCTTGGCGAAGCCCTGCTGGATTGCCACGCTCCTCCACCACCACCACGCCGTTGTGCTGCTGTTGGATGGAGTCTTCCTCAACCTCTCCCTCTCTCCTTGCTGGATCAAGGCGTGGGAGACGTCACCG
>NW_021279073.1:0-1890 GCF_002162155.2 Triticum dicoccoides
GTCTGTGCCACTTTGGGTTTACGACTAGTCATGTCAGCCCGGGCTCCTTATCATATGGATGCTAGCGACACTATCATATACGTGAGCCAAAAGGCGCAAACGGTCCCGGGCAAAGGTAAGGCGACACCCGTGGGGATACCGTGCGTGAGGCCGCAAAGTGATATGAGGTGTTACCGGCTAGATCGATGTGACATCGAGTCGGGGTCCTGACAGCGTTGGCATCAGAGCCGGACTGCCTGTAGGTTCTCCAAGCCAAACTGGTCGATGTTGAGTCTAGAAATTCTTTAGTTATATGTAGGGGAATTGTTTGTGGGTTGGAACGTAAGGCTCTTTTACTCCTTTATCTTATGACATTCTGATCTGAGTCAGTCTATTCTTCCACCGGGGGTTAAGGAATTAGGATCTACTCTCTCTATCAGGATCACGCGTTACTAATCAGTAGTACCTTATAGGTTTGATGGATACAAGCCTAGTTCGGTTTTATTACCACATTATGTTGCTAGGATGGTCTCAGAACTTGATATGATGATGTTGAGTGTGTATGAAATCCTTTGTCAAATGTCTCAAAATCCTTCTTGAGCATTTACAGCTGTTATGCTGCCGAAATTTTGCTAGAAATTCTAATGCCTTTGCATTATGATTGTGCTTTCAGATGGCCACTCGCGACCTCAATCAAGTGGTTCGCCTGACTCGATGCCTAGATGTACCCGGCCATACTGCCAAGTTGGTCAGGGTAATGACTGAGGCTGGATACCGCTGGTATCCTGAGTACACGGTCGAAGAGCAATTTCGGGACTTCAATCAAAGCCAGTATCTCTGCACTGTCAGGATATTTCCATCTTATCCTGGATCCACCGAGCCCCTTCACTGCTCCTATGGACTCGGGGTTACTATTGAGATGGCTGTGCAGGATGCCGCCTACTCTATGATGACCATCATGCGAGTCAGATCTGGACTATTTCGGGACTCTGATTTCCGGTATATGCCAGGATCACTTCCGGGAGCACAAGGGTATCTCCAGGCTATCTATGCTGACCCACCCAGGAGGATTCACGGACTCGCACCACTGCTGAGATGCTCGAGGATAAGGACCGTGAAAATCGGGCCTTGAGGTTAGAGCTCTTCAATACCCGTGCTGACCACTGGGCCACGTTGACTCGGTTTGCACCGGCGGTGCAAGCTGGATATTCGGATATGCGCGATCTCTATCCTGTGAGATCTGCTCTGCCAGACGTGATGGGTTGGCGTGATGTAGGAGGCATCACCCCACTTCGCGGTCCCCGCAGGCCACCGTCTGTTGGTCCAAGACCTCATCCTAGCCCCTATGGTCCACAAGCTCCGCGAGATCGTCTGTTTCCGGATGATCATGTTGAGCTTCCAGGCTATGGAGGTGACTTCTACGATGACTACTACGGATCGGTCTGAGTTAGTGGTAGTATCACTAGTTCGCACTAGCTGTGTCGTCTATCGTCCCGCGTGACTCGTGGGATATGACCTAGTTTGTACTCTTTCCGGAGGTGTAGAAAAATAATGTATAGGAGCTTGGGATGCCTCCGATGAGATGTAATCCTCTTTTCACCGTAATAGTACTTTGTTTGGTCTTGTACTAAACCCTGTATGGTGTGTATGACGATGGAATAAAGAAGCAGTTTCTGTATTTACCATGTCATACGGATGATCATCTTGCATTTCGAGTTATTCCTTACATTTTATATCCTATGTCGGAATTTTATCATCCTGACTAAATCATTGTCTTGTTTACCTAGGATGGTCAACACGCGCACTAACCCTGCTCCTCAAGAGCAGGCCGAAGGCAGTGAAGTCAGGGATGCAAATCTGCCTCATCCTCCTTCCCTAGCCGAGGTTATGATGGAAGCTGAGAGAAACAAG
>NW_021279073.1:6546-8876 GCF_002162155.2 Triticum dicoccoides
TTGTCACACCCTAGCTAGTCATGCATCAGAGTGTGTGCATCATGTTTAAAATTCCATTTAATTTTGAAATGGGGATTTGTGAAACCCTCAGAATCATTTTTGAAAATGACCCAAATAAAAACTTCTCCAAAAGGGTCCAAGAAAAATGCTCATGTGGCTCTCTGAAAATATTGGACAGAGATAAAAATCAAATCAATATTTTTAAGAGCTCATAGGTATTTATTTTGGGCATTTGGAATTAATGCATAAATATTTGCATTGGAAATATATTAGTTATATATATTAATATATGTCCAAATATTATGCCATTTATAAAGGAGCTCTGGAATAATATATCTAGCTCCTGCAAAAATTGGCATAAGGTAAATAAATGATTTAATATTTTATTTAAATCAAAACAAATGTCAGAAATTAGAAAACAGAAATAAATAAAAGAGGGAAACCTTACCTGGGCCTCTTACCTGGCGCCCCCGGCCCAGCCAGCTGGTCGGCCCAGCCAGCAGGCGGCCCAGCCCGCCTCCCTCCTCTGTCGCCTTCGTCCTCGACAGAGGGAGGGGAGTGTGCCCGGCGCGCGCGCGCCACCGCGCCACGCCACCAGCTCGCCTGCCTGCCTGCCCTTCCCCCCTCGTCTGGATGGCCTGGAACGACGCCACGCCCTCCCCTGCTCTCTCTCACTCTCCCCGGTTCTTCCTCTCCTCTCCCTCGCTCTCTCTCTCCCGTGTCCGAACGCACCCGTCGCCGCCGTTCGCCATAGCCGCCGCTACCGGCCTCCCCTCGCCTCCCCGACACGCTCCCCAGCTCCGCCCCGACCCCCTCTACCTCCTCGTCAAGCCACAAGACGCCGGACGCCCTGTGGAGCCGCCGTCGCTCTCGTCTTCCTCCTCGGGCTCCGATCACCATCGCCGTCGATTCGCCGTCTCCAGCGCGTCCCCGAGCCCGCTTCGACGCCCACTGCAACCGCGGTGAGCTCCGCCACCGTTTCCCCCTCTTTCCCCCCTCGTTCCCGCGCCGTAACCCCGTTCCCACCACGGCCGAACCTCCGCCGTTGCCGAGCTCGCCGTCGACGCAGCTCCGGTGACCATTTGGTCACGGGCGTGCACCCGTTGTGCTTGCCGCGACCCGTAGAGCCCCTCCAGCGCCTCAGCTCCCTCGCTTGCGAGCAGCAACGCCGATCCCGACCGCACCCGAACTCCGGCCGCCGCTCACGAGCTCGCCGTCGTCGGTACCGGCCACCACAGGCACGGCCACCACCACCGTTCGACGCGCGGGAGCAAGGGCTCTCCAACGAGCCCAAGCACGGCCTCGCCCGCGCCCTGTAGCGCGTTTCCGTATCGCGCCGCCGTCTCGGGCCTCGCCGGCGTCATGTCGCCGGTGGGTTTGACCTGTTTGACCTGGGGTTTGACCCCCCCAGGGTCACTGACGCGTGGGCCCAGTCGGCCAGGTGGTCGGCTTAGTGCTAATCACTGTTAGTCAACCCCCCTGACACTGACCAGTGGGCCCCAGCGCCACTAATTCCTAATTAGGATTAAATTAACCCTGTTAAACCCCCCTGTCACTGACGTGTGGACCCCACACGTCAGGTTTGACCCCAGCCAGCCGCAGTTGACCACTGACGTCATGCTGACGTCATGCTGGCGCAATATATATATTCCTGGATTTAATTTAAATCAGGAAATTCTAGAATATTATTTAAACTTCAAAAATTCATAACTTTTATTCTGTAACTCCAAATCAGACAAATTATATATGAAAAATGATCAGAAAAATCCAATCTATCCATCTGTACTATTTTCATGCATGATCAAACAAGCTAAATTGATGTTTTTAACAGAACAAGGAAAAGCACCTTAAAGGGCCATGTTTGAGTTTGAAATTTGAATCTTTGATTCAAATTGGTTCAAACCCTTCTGGTTTTAGTTGCATTAGCCCAACACACTCATATTGCCATGTTTCATGCATGCATCATATTGTTGCACATTGTTTGGTGATGGTTGTGTATCGGTGTCCTTTGCGACAGGTTCTGCCTCTGAGGAGTACCGTGATTACCCTAACGAAGAACCGTATCAGTGCATCGAACCATCAGGCAAGCAACCAACCATTTGATCATATCGATACAATCCCATGTTCTCGCTCCTGCTCTCTTTTACTGCATTAAGACAATGCGTTTCAAACTGCTGTGTGCTACGGTAGTTGAACCCATTTCCTCTGCATGACCTGTCATTGCCACAGTAACTAGATGAAACCCACTAGCATGTGTAGGAGTTGATTGAGCCATATGTATGTGTTGTTCCTACCTTGCTATGCCTGCTATGCTTAGAGTCGTGTCAGGT
>NW_021279074.1:0-888 GCF_002162155.2 Triticum dicoccoides
AAACCTACCATATGTGCTTATAATAATTTGTAATTTTCTTGATGCAAAACCATAATCAACATGTAGAACATTTTTTTCTTATGACAGCTGATAGCATTCGTGCTCATTGGAATGACTGAAAAGCAAGTGCTATAATACTCTTTCTCCTGTTGTGTGTGCTCTGAAGGTTTTGGGCTCCTTTACTTTCCATTATTATCTAATATCCTTTCTAGTTTAGCACTATTTAGTTTAACAGTAGTGGATGGCTCCATCTTACTTCTATATTAACAGCTACCAGCTTGAGTGAATAAAGGTAGCTAGGCCCATGCAAAGAAAATAGATGAATTTTGGGCTCCTGTCAGCGGATGTTTGCCAAAATCTACTGGTCTTTAGCTCAGATATATTCGTTTCATTTTGTTTTCAGCACTAGATCGTGGTCTTTAGTTGAAAATTTGGCATTTGTGGTTGTGACGGTTAAATGAAATGGAGACACTCCTCAGTAACAGACCAGGTGAATAACTTATGTGCACAAGTGCAGCAGAAAATTTACAACAGACTAATTAGATTCATTTTTCTTTTGTTTGAGAGAGAGTTAGCTGGAATTTTTGAATAAAACGTAAGTCTAATCCCAGCGAAAAATTCAAGCTATCTTAACCTCCAATTTTGATCAAGTAAACTCAATATTTCTGGGACAGTTAGAGTATCCATCGATCATATTTGAACCTAATACCAATTCATTCATCTCCATACCACTGCAGACACAACAGAACAGAGGCACTTCATCACCCACGGCTGAGAAAGCAAGGTAGAATCACCACACTGGTGGGCACTTCATCACCCAGGTATAACTTTTACTAATTCATGAATAAATATATATTTTTCACTGCATACATACTATTTCTCTTTTTT
>NW_021279075.1:0-1020 GCF_002162155.2 Triticum dicoccoides
CTAGCCCTTGTGCACCTCATATTGATCCTTTGCATCCTACCCTAGATGAAGATATTGACATGATTCGCAATCTTAGAACTATTGAGCTCATCATTAGAGGATTGCCCAAAAATTTGATTGCTAGTTTGCCTACTCTTAATTGTGCCTATACTATATGGAAATTTCTTGAGGAACGATTTCCCGATCATTCCTTGAAAACTTTGGATGAAATTCTCCATAAATCTATTGCCTTGAGTAAGATGAACTCTAGTGATCCTAGTTTTGGTAATTGTCTATTTGAACTTACCAATCTTAAGCATGCTAAAGGAGATGTTGGAATCATTAGTGATATCATATTCGAAGCTATAAGAATTCATAAAAGTGACCACTTTGATGATCATTTATCTAATGAATTACCCTCTCTAGGAAATGATGAGTCACAAGATCATGGTGAACATGGATACTATGATGATGATGATGATAGTGACTTCGATCTTGATGATGCAATGAGACATTTTGGTCTTATGGCAAATCTTCGGGGATATGAATCAGGAGGAAAGGAATGGGTTCTTGATAGTGGATGTACTGATCATATGACCGGAGATGAAGAGATGTTTCGTGAGCTTGCTTAAAATGACGGCCCTCGAAAATATGTCACCTTTGGTGATAATTCAAAGGGTAAAGTGGTTGGCCTTGGTAAGGTGGCCATCTCACATGATAGTTCCATTCAAAATGTCATGCTCGTTGAATCTCTTGGCTACAACTTACTTTCAGTATCTAGACTTGCTGATTTCGGTTTGAATGTCCTATTTACTGAGGTAGATTGCCAAGTATTTCGTCGAGACAATCATAAAATGGTCTTTACCGGTATGCGTAGAGGTGATCTTTACATTGTCGATTTCTCTAAAAAGGCACAACCTAAAACTTGCTTTGTTGCTAAATCCTCAAAAGGTTGGTTGTGGCATAGACGACTAGGTCACGTTGGCATGAGAAACCTTGACAAGCTTATTAAAGGAAATCATATCCTTGGAGTTAACGATG
>NW_021279076.1:0-1212 GCF_002162155.2 Triticum dicoccoides
GAGACATTTCCCGGTAAGAGAGGCTACTAAGGATAAACAACTAGATAGTCAGATCCCACACATACCAAGCATTTCAATCATACACACAATATGCTCGATATGTGCAAATACAACAAGGCATCACAACATGACTCTGCGACACAAGTAATATTCAATAGGCTCCGAGGAGCGAGATATTACAAACATGGGTCTTATGACCCAACAATCAGAGCATACAAGTCAAAGCACATGCGGAAGCTTAACATGTCTGAGTACAGACATCTATAAACGAAAAAGGCTGAGAAGCCTGACTATCTACCAAATCCTGCTGAGGCACAAGATCGTAGCTGAGGTAACAAGCTAAACGTCGAAGTCCACGTGGAACTACTAGTGAGACTGAAGTCTCTCTGCAAAAACATAAAATAGACAAACGTGAGTACAAATGTACCCAGCAAGACTTACATCAGAACTAACTACATATGCATCATTATCAACAAAGGGGATGGTGGAGTTTAACTGCAGCAAGCCAGCTTTGACTCGGTGGCTATACTAAACTACGACTGCAAGCAACTCTTTTGAGGAGGCGCACACGAGTCCACATATTCACCAACCAATACACCACTATGGAACCGCTCCCGTCTCCCTACGAGAACGCCATCCATAGTACTCACGCTTATCTTGCGTATTTTAGAGTATCCACTTTCACTTGTCTATGAACTGATATAAGCAACCCAGAAGTCCTTTTCCGCGGACACGGCTATTCGAATAGATGATGTTAACCCTGCAGGGGTGTACCTCTTCATACATGTTTCCACCACTTAGCGTCTGCACACGACATGTGCTCGGCAGACTTCAAGCGAAAGCCGACGTGGGTGTAGACCACGACCTACCTAAACACTCAAGTCTCTAGTCCAGGTTTATCGCCTATTCAGGTTCCATCCATGAGGAGATCCGGCCGGAGTTTCGCTCACAGCCCCAAACGATGTGAACAGGGTTCCCGAGATACCAAACGGGCATCCGGTACACCGTGCCACGTACCTACCGCATCACAGCCCACCCCTACGGTCAGCGCTGTCCACGGCCTCCAGTAAGCTACAAACACCAGAAACTACTTGCAACTCCTGGACAGAGGACTAGGGTGAATAAGAAGTCGAGCGGGGTCATATTTCAGGGCCCAATGTATGGTAGTAGCTGAATCATGGATCACAAACACAGAACTCAGTTCCTGAGGAC
>NW_021279077.1:0-2008 GCF_002162155.2 Triticum dicoccoides
AGCTCGGAATCCGCCGAGCAGAATGGGCTCTTGGATCGCATCGCCGCCCTGGGAGTCGCTACAGACTATGATCGGATCGGGTTTAAACCCGACCAAAGGGAGATTAACTCTCCGCCGGTCACCCATCAGATAGTGGTGGTGGAGGAGCAATGCAGCGATTCTTCCTCTTTTTTGAGGATGAACTATGTCCGGATTCCCGAGCTCTCCGAGCTGGATACCCGTCTACGGGAGGACACGACCTAGGCTCCGAACTTAGAATCGGGCAGTGGGCTAGAAAAATTGGGCAATATCCTGGAGTCCGAGCTTCCAAGCTCAGGAACTCCTCTTCCCCTGGGTCTCAGATCGGGTCAGGGTTTGGACTTAAATCTACCCACCCACCCAGATACAAGTGATCTTTCCCACATTAGACAAGAGCCCCAAGAGACAGTACATCACTTCTGGGCCAGATTCCTCCTTGTAATGAACAAGGTTAAGGACTGTCGCGAGGAAGACACAATCTTATTCTTTTGCAAAAATTGCACGGACAAGGGAATTCTCAACGCCATAAGTCACCGTGACATAGTACACTTTGCTGACTTGGCGGCCTTAGTACGGAAGTACTGCGCGATGGGAAGCGCCTGCAAAACCCAAACAAAATTCTAGGATCCCCCGGCTCTCACTAAACCCCTCGTCCGAACTACAAGGGTGCGCTCTCGCAAGTCACCCAATCCAATTACAAAGAAGCCAAAGCCCTCTAAAGGGCATGGAACCATATCGGAGGGATGGCTCAATGGGCCATGCAAAATTCACAACACACTGGACACCATACCAACACACAACCTTAGAGCATGTTGGTACTCCGGCAGGTGGCCAAGAGCGGCGAGGATCTCCTCATCAATAATACCACAGAGCATCATCCCACGGAAAACAACAATATAGTACTGACAGTCTTCGAGACTTTCCCCTCCAACAATAGGCATAAGCAAGCACTCCGCAACCTCGCCGAAGTCTGCCACGTTGCAGCAATAAATCCATGGAACGAGAGGCTATAACCTTTAATGCCAGTGATGAACCTCAATTCCGAACAGTTTGGGCACCAGCCGCGTTAGTCCTTAGTCCAATTGTGGACGATTTCCGGCTTACTAAAGTGCTCATGGACGCCGGCAGCGGACTAAACCTCATTTATGAGGAGACTCTTAACAAGATGGACATAGACAAGAGCCACATCGAGCAAAGAAGCATGACCTTCAGGGGAATCATCCCTAGCCGGGAGGCATGGTGTGCGGGAAAAATCACACTGGATGTGGTATTCGGTGTTGGAAATATGCCCTACAGGCAATAATAAAAGGATTATTATTATATTTTCTTGTTCGTGATAATTGTCTTTTATTCATGCTATAATTGTATTATCCGGAAATCGTAATGCACGTGTGAATACATAGACCACAACATGTCCCTAGTGAGACTCTAGTTGACTAGCTCGTTGATCAACCGATATTCATGGTTTCCTGACTATGGACATTGGATGTCATTGATAACGGGATCACATAATTAGGAGAATGATGTGATGGACAAGACCCAATCCTAAGCATAGCACAAGATCGCGTAGTTCGTTTTTCTAGAGCTTTTCCAATGTCAAGTATCTTTTCTTTAGACATGAGATCGTGTAACTCCCGGATACCGTAGGAGTGCTTTGGGTGTACCAAACGTCACAACGTAACTGGGTGGCTATAAAAGTGCACTACAGGTATCTCCGAAAGTGTCTGTTGGGTTGACACGGATCGAGACTGGGATTTGTCACTCCGTATGACGGAGAGGTATATCTGGGCCCACTCGGTAATGCATCATCATAATGAGCTCCAAGTGACCAAGTGTCTAGTCACTGGATCATGCATTACGGTATGAGTAAAGTGACTTGCCGGTAACGAGATTGAACGAGGTATTGGGATACCGACGATCGAATCTCGGGCAAGTAAAGTATCGATTGACAAAGGGAATTGTATACGGGGTTACTTGAATCCTCGACATC
>NW_021279078.1:0-2008 GCF_002162155.2 Triticum dicoccoides
AGCTCGGAATCCGCCGAGCAGAATGGGCTCTTGGATCGCATCGCCGCCCTGGGAGTCGCTACAGACTATGATCGGATCGGGTTTAAACCCGACCAAAGGGAGATTAACTCTCCGCCGGTCACCCATCAGATAGTGGTGGTGGAGGAGCAATGCAGCGATTCTTCCTCTTTTTTGAGGATGAACTATGTCCGGATTCCCGAGCTCTCCGAGCTGGATACCCGTCTACGGGAGGACACGACCTAGGCTCCGAACTTAGAATCGGGCAGTGGGCTAGAAAAATTGGGCAATATCCTGGAGTCCGAGCTTCCAAGCTCAGGAACTCCTCTTCCCCTGGGTCTCAGATCGGGTCAGGGTTTGGACTTAAATCTACCCACCCACCCAGATACAAGTGATCTTTCCCACATTAGACAAGAGCCCCAAGAGACAGTACATCACTTCTGGGCCAGATTCCTCCTTGTAATGAACAAGGTTAAGGACTGTCGCGAGGAAGACACAATCTTATTCTTTTGCAAAAATTGCACGGACAAGGGAATTCTCAACGCCATAAGTCACCGTGACATAGTACACTTTGCTGACTTGGCGGCCTTAGTACGGAAGTACTGCGCGATGGGAAGCGCCTGCAAAACCCAAACAAAATTCTGGGATCCCCCGGCTCTCACTAAACCCCTCGTCCGAACTACAAGGGTGCGCTCTCGCAAGTCACCCAATCCAATTACAAAGAAGCCAAAGCCCTCTAAAGGGCATGGAACCATATCGGAGAGATGGCTCAATGGGCCATGCAAAATTCACAACACACCGGACACCATACCAACACACAACCTTAGAGCATGTTGGTACTCCGGCAGGTGGCCAAGAGCGGCGAGGATCTCCTCATCAATAATACCACAGAGCATCATCCCACGGAAAACAACAATATAGTACTGACAGTCTTCGAGACTTTCCCCTCCAACAATAGGCATAAGCAAGCACTCCGCAACCTCGCCGAAGTCTGCCACGTTGCAGCAATAAATCCATGGAACGAGAGGCTATAACCTTTAATGCCAGTGATGAACCTCAATTCCGAACAGTTTGGGCACCAGCCGCGTTAGTCCTTAGTCCAATTGTGGACGATTTCCGGCTTACTAAAGTGCTCATGGACGCCGGCAGCGGACTAAACCTCATTTATGAGGAGACTCTTAACAAGATGGACATAGACAAGAGCCACATCGAGCAAAGAAGCATGACCTTCAGGGGAATCATCCCTAGCCGGGAGGCATGGTGTGCGGGAAAAATCACACTGGATGTGGTATTCGGTGTTGGAAATATGCCCTACAGGCAATAATAAAAGGATTATTATTATATTTTCTTGTTCGTGATAATTGTCTTTTATTCATGCTATAATTGTATTATCCGGAAATCGTAATGCACGTGTGAATACATAGACCACAACATGTCCCTAGTGAGACTCTAGTTGACTAGCTCGTTGATCAACCGATATTCATGGTTTCCTGACTATGGACATTGGATGTCATTGATAACGGGATCACATAATTAGGAGAATGATGTGATGGACAAGACCCAATCCTAAGCATAGCACAAGATCGCGTAGTTCGTTTTTCTAGAGCTTTTCCAATGTCAAGTATCTTTTCTTTAGACATGAGATCGTGTAACTCCCGGATACCGTAGGAGTGCTTTGGGTGTACCAAACGTCACAACGTAACTGGGTGGCTATAAAAGTGCACTACAGGTATCTCCGAAAGTGTCTGTTGGGTTGACACGGATCGAGACTGGGATTTGTCACTCCGTATGACGGAGAGGTATATCTGGGCCCACTCGGTAATGCATCATCATAATGAGCTCCAAGTGACCAAGTGTCTAGTCACTGGATCATGCATTACGGTATGAGTAAAGTGACTTGCCGGTAACGAGATTGAACGAGGTATTGGGATACCGACGATCGAATCTCGGGCAAGTAAAGTATCGATTGACAAAGGGAATTGTATACGGGGTTACTTGAATCCTCGACATC
>NW_021279079.1:0-1282 GCF_002162155.2 Triticum dicoccoides
GATGAGGTTCTTTATCTTGGTCATATCATCTCCGCCAAGGGCATTTCCGTGAATCCTGAGAAGGTGTCTGCAATTGTGAATTGGGAACCTCCTCAGAACGTGAAGCAACTCCGCAGTTTCCTCGGTCTCGCAAGCTATTGCAGAAGATTCGTTGAAAACTTTTCTAAGATCGCCAAGCCTCTCTCAAATCTTCTTCAGAAGCACGTCAAGTACGTTTGGTCTCCGGAGTGTGATATTGCTTTCAACACTTTGAAAGAGAAATTGATCACTGCTCCAGTTCTGACTCCGCCTGATGAAACCAAGCCGTACGAGGTCTTTTGTGATGCCTCTCTCCAAGGTCTCGGTGCTGTACTGATGCAAGAGAAGAAAGTTGTTGCTTATACCTCTCGCCAGTTGAAACCTAATGAGAAGAACTACCCCACTCATGATCTCGAATTGGCGGCAGTTGTACACGCTTTGTTGACTTGGAGACATCTTCTATTGGGAAGGAAAGTGGATATTTTCACTGATCACAAGAGTCTCAAGTACATCTTCACTCAGCCTAATCTCAACCTCAGGCAGACTCGTTGGGTCGAAATGATTCAAGAGTACAATCCGAGTATCGAGTATACTCCAGGCAAGGCTAATGTGATTGCTGACGCTTTGAGCAGAAAAGCATATTGCAACAGTCTGATTCTCAAGCCTTATCAACCCGAGCTTTGTGAAGCTTTCCGCAAACTTAATCTGCAAGTTGTTCCTCAAGGTTTCCTCACCAACCTTCAAGTCTCTCCTACCTTAGAAGACCAGATTCGCCAAGCCCAACTTCTTGATGCTATGGTGAAGAAGGTGAAGATTGGTATTGCAAAGAGTCAGTCCAAGTACAAGTGCTACCGACTTGATGACAAGGACACTCTCTTTTTCGAGGATCGAATTGTTGTGCCCAAAGGTGAACTCCGTAAGGTGATCATGAACGAGGCTCACAACTCTCTCCTCTCCATCCACCCTGGTAGTACGAAGATGTATCAGGACCTCAAGCAAGCTTATTGGTGGACTCGAATGAAGCGCGAGATCGCTCAATTCGTGAACGAATGTGATGTCTGCAGAAGAGTGAAGGCAGAACACCAAAGGCCAGCAGGTCTCCTCCAACCTCTTGCCATTCCAGAATGGAAGTTTGACCATATTGAAATGGACTTCGTGACTGGGTTTCCAAAGTCCAAGCGTGGCAATGATGCTATCTTCGTTGTCATCGACAAGCTCACCAAAGTGGCTCATTTTCTGCCTATCAAAGAGTCGATCACTGCAG
>NW_021279080.1:0-1228 GCF_002162155.2 Triticum dicoccoides
AATCCTTGATTCAAATTTGTTCAAACCCTTCTGGTTTTAGTTGCATTAGCCCAATACACTCATTTTGCCATGTCTCATGCATGCATCATATTGTTGCATACTGTTTGGTAATGTTTGTGTATCGGTGCTCTCTGCGGCAGGTTCTGTCTCCGAGGAATACCGTGATTACCCTAACGAAGAACCGTATCAGTGCATCGAACCATCAGGCAAGCAACCAACCATTTGATCATATCGATACAATCCCATGTTCTCGCTCCTGCTCTCTTTTACTGCATTAAGACAACGCGTTTCAAACTGCTGTGTGCTACGGTAGTTGAACCCATTTCCTCTGCATGACCTGTCATTGCCACAGTAACTAGATGAAACCCACTAGCATGTGTAGGAGTTGTCTGAGCCATATGTATGTGTTGTTCCTACCTTGCTATGCCTGCTATGCTTAGAGCCGTGTCAGGTCTGGTTCATCGGGGTGATGGGCTAGAGTGAAATGATTATGTCGGTAATGAGAGTAGTGTGGTGAACACGATTTGGTAAAGGTATCGATGAGAGGCCATGTAGGAGTACATGGTGGGTTGTTTCATTGAAGCCGACCTTAAGCACTGAGATCTGTATGCGTGATTTAAGATACAGCTACTACCATGCATTGGGCCCTGAAATATGACCCCGCTCGACTTCTTATTCACCCTAGCTCTCTGTCCAGGAGTTGCAAGTAGTTTCTGGTGTTTGTAGCCTACTGGAGGCCGTGGACAGCGCTGACCGTAGGGGTGGGCTGTGATGCGGTAGGTACGTGGCCGGGTGTACCGTGTACCCGTTAGGTATCTCGGGAACCCTGTTCACATCGTTCGGGGCCGTATGGGAAACCCCGGCCGGACTCCCTGCGGATGGAACCTGAATAGGCGATAAACCTGGACTAGAGGCTTAAGTGTTTAGGTAGGTCGTGGTCTACACCCACGTCGGCTTTCGCTTGAAGTCTGCCGAGCACATGTCGTGTGCAGACGCTAAGTGGTGGAAACATGTATGAAGAAGTACACCCCTGCAGGGTTATCATAATCTATTCGAATAGCCGCGTCCGCGGTAAAGGACTACTTGGTTGCCTATACAGTTCATAGACAAGTAAATGGAAACTGTTAAAAGCCTCAAGATAAGTGTGAGTGCCGAGGATGGCTCTTCCGTAGGAAGACGGAGGTGGATCCTCGGTAGTGTATTGAAGTGGTGAGTAGTGGACTCGTGT
>NW_021279081.1:0-1219 GCF_002162155.2 Triticum dicoccoides
AATGTAACGAGGAGCCAATTTGCCTTTGATACCGAAACGATGGGTTCCCTTCAGAGGGGTGACCCGAAGATAAGCCTTCTCGTCAACCTCGAAAGTCATAGCCTTATGTTTTCGGTCATATTGACTCTTTTGACGAGATTGGGCTGTTTTCAACTTTTCACGAACGATACGAACTTGTTCTTCTGCTTCCTGAATCATATCCGGGCCAAAGAATTGTCTTTCCCCGGTCTCTGACCAGTTAAGGGGTGTTCGACACCGTCGTCCATAGAGAACTTCAAAAGGGGCTTTACCCAAGCTAGATTGATAGCTGTTGTTGTAAGCGAATTCGGCAAATGGAAGGCACTTCTCCCAGTCCATTCTGAATGAGATAACAGAGGCTCGAAGCATGTCTTCTAGAATCTGGTTGACGCGTTCCACTTGACCACTCGACTGAGGGTGGAAGGCGGTGCTAAAGGAGAGACGGGTTCCCATAGCATTTTGGAAACTTTCCCGAAATCGAGATGTGAAAAGACTTCCTCGATCCGAGTTAATTTCCAAAGGAACACCATGGAGGGACACTATTCGGGAGATGTATAAGTCTGCCAGCTGACTAGCGGTTATACTCTCACGAACAGGTAAGAAATGGGCTACTTTGGAAAGACGATCGACAACGACGAAAATAGCATTATTCCCTCTCCTGGTCCTGGGAAAACTGGTAATGAAATCCATACCAATTTTATCCCATTTCCATTCAGGAATAGTTAAGGGTTGAAGGGTGCCAGCAGGCCGTTGGTGCTCTGCTTTTACACGACGACAGACATCGCAATTTGCAATATACTGAGCAATCTCTCTCTTCATCCTAGTCCACCAGAACCTCTGGCGTAGGTCCTGATACATCTTAGTACTACCGGGATGAATGGTGAGAGGAGATTCATGAGCTTCCTTAAGGATCAATCGCCTCAGGTTTCGCACTTTGGGAACCACTAGTCGATTCCCGAAGTATACGACCCCTTGATCATTAATGGAGAAACAATTCGCAACTCCTTTCTGGATGTTTCTCTTGATGCGGGAAATTCCCGGATCTACCTTCTGTGCTTTGATAATCTGATCCGTAAGGGTAGGTTTTGCCACCAAGGTGGAAAGGAAACCTTGAGGTACAATGTGAAGGTTAAGCTTCCGAAATTCCTCATGGAGAAGCGGTTGACTTTGTTGTAACATCAGGTTGTTACAATAAGATTTA
>NW_021279082.1:0-1165 GCF_002162155.2 Triticum dicoccoides
TGGGTTCTCGATTCTATATTGTGACTCTGCCAGTTCTACCTTTCTGCATGGGTTATCCGGAAGAAATATGTGGAATTCGTTCGACATGCTAAACCATGCATCCACAACTCAGAAAATCGCATGTTCCTTTGAGTTGCTCTCTTTAGTTGCATTCTGACCCTCGACTATCAATTGATACCAAGGGTATGCATGCATTCGTTTATCGATGCCTATCACCCTTGTGGTACGTCAAGCCATTCTGTCCTGAATGACTTGGAGAAACAAACTCCAGTACCTCATCCATATCTAGGATTGGGTCAAAGTAGTTGTGTTCCGCAGATCAAGTTACAATCCAGCTTCTGGTCTGCTCTACCCTGAAGTATTACCTTCCTTATGACAGGAATTTCATGAGAATTGCACCACCTTTTGTGAATTCTTGACATAGTGATACTTCTCGCCATCCTTTTTCATTCCTCGGTTCCGTGTTGTTGCAGCCGGAGTGCCGACAAGTGAATCATGATGTGTGAACTCAATACTCCTAGCAACCCCATTGCTTGGTAGTTAATGGACAATAATCCTATTCTCAGTATGTTGGTTATTGAATCACCATTCTAAGATTGATCGTGCTACCTAGTCCTTATTTCCTGGTGCACTCTTTGATTGATGAGTTAGGATTTTGTCAAGTCCTCGCTCATTTGATCATATCATCTTGCCCTGAAAAGAAAGATTGTTCTCGAGCTTAGTAACATATCGGTGGTTCGTGATTTCCGAAGATCTTCTCGGAAGTATTACCAGGTTGTCACCTGACCGCTATGTTGAGCTCGTGATCAAGTTGGTTTCTTGTGAACCACCCTTTCTCCAAGAATCTGTGTTGGATATCCCGGAGCTAGTTGGTTAAGCTAGACAACAACTTGGAGAGTTGGAAGATAAAAGCTTGCCTGACTTAGTTCGTTCCAAAGGGATATTCTTGTGTAGTGTGTGTTGAAGAAAGATGATATCTTCATCGATTGGTCCCTGTGATCAGTTGCTGGACCTATCGTCTTATCAATCCTTTGATTTGAGTGTGGGCTATCGTCAAATCAAGTCAGAACCAACGATGTTCGTAATGTTGTCTTCCTCGTGGTTGATCCCTCGAGCATACACCATTATATCTTTTGGGTCTGACCAATGCTATCACCGTGTTCAC
>NW_021279083.1:0-928 GCF_002162155.2 Triticum dicoccoides
TCTCTCTGCAAAAACATAAAATAGGCAAACGTGAGTACAAATGTACCCAGCAAGACTTACATCAGAACTATCTACATATGCATCATCATCAACAAAGGGGATGGTGGGGTTTAACTGCAGCAAGCCAGCTTTGACTCGGTGGCTATCCTAAACTACGACTGCAAGTAACTCTTTTGAGGTGGCGCACACGAGTCCACATATTCACCATATCAATACACCACTATGGATCCGCTCCCGTCTCCCTACGAGAACGCCATCCATAGCACTCACGCTTATCTTGCGTATTTTAGAGTATCCACTTTCACTTGTCTATGAACTGATATAAGCAACCCAGAAGTCCTTTTCCGTGGACACGGCTATTCGAATAGATAATGTTAACCCTGCAGGGGTGTACTTCTTCACACACGCTCTCACCACTTACCGCCGTTTACACGACATGTACTCGGCAACCTTCAAGCGGAAGCCCAACGTGGGTGTCGGCCACGGCCTACCTAAACACTCAAGTCTCTAGTCTAGGTTTATCACCTATTCGGGTTCCATCCATGAGGAGATCCGGCCGGAGTTTCGCTCACAGCCCCAAACGATGTGAACAGGGTTCCGTGACACCAAACGGGCGCCCGGTATACCCGGCCACGTGCCTACCGCATCACAGCCCACCCCTCCGGTCAGCGCTGCCCACGGCCTCCAGCATACTACAAACACCAGAAACTACTTGCAACTCCTGGACAGAGGACAAGGGTGATCAAGAAGCCGAGAGGGTCCATTGGTTTCGGGCCCAATGCGTGGTAGTAGCTGAATCATGGATCACAAACACAGAACTCAGTTCCTGAGGACGGCTGCAATGAGACAACCCACCATGTACTCCTACATGGCCTCTCACCGCTACCTTTACCAAATCGTATTCACACACTTAGCTCACACACAGTAG
>NW_021279084.1:0-1054 GCF_002162155.2 Triticum dicoccoides
AAAATAAAGCCGTCCTCGGTGTTGCTTAATCTGAAATGTGGCTAACAAAAGAGACAAGGTGTACATGTTGTATATGTATATGTCATCCATTTTTACTTCCCTTGATTTTTGCATATATGACACATGAATAGATGAGTAACTTGCATAGTTCATAAAATCTAAAGCCAAAAAATTAGCACAAGAAGTAGAAGGCATGAAAATATTGCAACTCAGTTTGCACATATAAGTGAAGCTCTTATTCATTTCAAAAGATTGACAATGTTCATCATTAAACCATCCCAACATTGGTGAATAAACCTTACTTGCATCAAATTTACATGCTACAACATGCTTAAATAAGCAAACATGCAATAAGTCATTCAACACAGAATCATCACCAAGATTAGAGGTCATATCAAAATGATTAAACATTAGTTCTTTTGCATCAATAGTTAATTCAATGGGTGCACTCAAAATTGTTGGTATTTTAGTTGTTTGATCACATGGCAAAGTCAAATTATCAACGTAGTCCTCTAAAATAGGTGGTGTGATCAAAGTAGTGGGTAGCTCATTAGATGGTGCATTCAAATTGACAAGGCATTCATCATTCTCATGTAGAGATGGAAGATCAGTACCTTTGTCATTACCTCTTATGATCAACTCAGATGATGTAGCCACTCTCGGGGCGATGTGTCACATGGTGGAGGTGATGTAGTCCTGACAACAACGGATGTGGTTGTCATAGTATGCCTAGTAGTTGAAGGAACAATCATATCAACTCTTGGAATGTGCACCGTGCGCTTGTTCTCCTCGTGGCCAACACGTCGTTTTATTTCCTGTTCAGCTTCGCAAGCAAGATGAAACAAATGGTCCATAGGATAACACTCTTCATGAATTAGTATCTCTTGAATATCACGGTTTAATCCTCCCCAAAATCTATCCATAAAATCATCTTCACTTTCTTCTAAAGAGGAATGCAACAAGGTAGTTTGTAAATCATCATAATATTTTGTTACAGTTTCACTACCTTGTTTTAAGTGTTGCAACTTCTTAATCATGTCACGAGTATAATAAG
>NW_021279085.1:0-1741 GCF_002162155.2 Triticum dicoccoides
CCGAAGAATATGGCCTCAAGCGCCCAACCAAAAGTTAACAAAAGCGCAAATTGCTACCTCAGTTTGACGAGGAGGCGCCAGAATACATACCACCATCGTACAATGCGGCTGACCGACCACCACGTGGTCAGGACAAAATGGCAACTCACGACGAACACCAGCCCGCCCCGCCTCATCGCACATGCAGGGGTAAATTAGCCCACGGCCATACATATGACCTCTGGCAAAACCTAAACAATAAAGCAGGACATACCAGATCAATCTACGGATCTCGAGGACGTGCCTCGACACGCGATGACGGCCACCTATTCGGACGTGACAAACTTAGTCATGCGCGGGCTGAAAACCACAGATGGACTCCATCAGAGCTACGTAGCGATACAACCCGATATAGAGGCGCCGCACACCCTCATTGCTTCACTGATGAGGTCATGGATCATGAATTCCCAGAAGGGTTCAAACCCGTGAATATAGAATCATATGATGGAACCATGGACCCAGCAGTGTGGATCGAAGACTTCATTCTCCACATTCATATGGCCCGCAGCGATGACCTCCACGCCATCAAAGACCTCCCTTTAAAACTCAAGGGCCAGCTCGGCACTGGTTAAACAGCATGCCTGAAAATTCTATCGGCAGCTGGGAGGACTTGGAAGAAGCCTTCCTCGATAACTTGCAAGGTACATATGTCCGGCCACCAGACGCCGATGACTTAAGCCACATATCAACAAACTAGAGAGTCCGCCAGGAAATTCTGGACTAGGTTCTTAACTAAAAAGAACCAAATCATCGATTGTACGGATGCCGAAGCCCTAGCAGCCTTCAAACACAGCATCCGCGACTAATGGCTCGCTCGCCACCTCGGCCAGGAAAAGCCAAAATCCATGGCGCCCCTCACGGCACTCACGACCCGCTTTTGTGTGGGTGAGGATAGTTGGTTGGCCCGTAGCAAAAACAATGCAAGCGACGCCGGCACCCCTGAAGTTAAAAATAACAAAGACAAGTCTCCACGCAACAGATACAAGCGTCGAAACAATAGTGATAACACCAAGGACACGACGGTCAATGCCGGATCCAGTGGCTCTAAGTCCGGCCAGCGGAAGAAGTCGTTCCGAAAGAATAATTCAGGCCCATCCAGCTTGGACCACATACTTGACCGTCCGTGCTAGATTCATGGCACCCCGGACAAACCACCCAATCATACAAATAGAGATTGCTGGGTTTTTAAAAAGGCCGACAAACTGAACACCGAGAACAGGGAAAAGGGATCGCAAAGCGAGGACGATGACGAAGAGCCCCGGCAACCGAAAACAGGGGGACAGAAGAAGTTTCCCCCTCCTGTCAAAACGGTGAACATGATATACGCTACCTGTCGGTGTCAAAACCGGCAGATCTCGGGTAGGGGGTCCCGAACTATGTGTCTAAGGCGGATGGTAACAGGAGACAGGGGACACGATGTTTTACCCAGGTTCGGGCCCTCTTGATGGAGGTAAAATCCTACGTCCTGCTTGATTTATTCTTGATAATATGAGTATTACAAGAGTTGGTCTACCACGAGATCGGAGAGGCTAAACCCTAGAAGCTAGCCTATGGTATGATTGTCTGTTGTCCTACGGACTAAAACCCTCCAGTTTATATAGACACTGGAGGGGGCTAGGGTTACACAAGGTCGATTACAAAGGAGGAGATATACATATCCGTATTGCATAGCTTGCCTTCCACGCCAAGTAGAGTCCCATCC
>NW_021279086.1:0-1066 GCF_002162155.2 Triticum dicoccoides
CCGGCGATGTCGCCGTCGTGGCCACGGTCACCGTAGCGCCCAACCGAGCACACTATCGTGCTCCACGCCTCACTAGGAGCACGCAGCACGCACCAACGCCTCCCCAAACACCCTGCAACGCCGACTCCGACCGCACCCGAACTCCGGCCGCCGCTCACGAGCTCGCCGTCGACGACTCCGGCCACCTCAGGCCCGGCCACCACCACCGTTCGACGCGCGGGAGCAAGGGCTCTCCAACGAGCCCAAGCACAGCCTCGCCCGTGCCCTGTAGCGCGATCCCGCATCGCGCCGCCGTCTCGGGCCTCGCCGGCGTCACGTCGCCGGTGGGTTTGACCCACTTTGACCACGGCAGGACCCCCCCTGAGTCCCTGACAGGTGGGCCCAGCCCTGTAGCTAATTAGGATTAGCGCTAACGACTGTTAGTTAACCCCCTGACACTGACCAGTGGGCCCCAGCGCCCCTAATTAGTAATTAGGATTAATTTAACTCTGTTTAACCCCCCTGTCACTGACGTGTGGGCCCCACACGTCAGGTTTGACCTCAGCCAGCCGCAGTTGACCACTGACGTCATGCTGACGTCATGCTGGCGCAATAATCATATTTTTGGATTTAAATTAAATCAGGAAATTCCAGAATATTATTTAAACTTCAAAAATTCATAACTTTTATTCTGTAACTCCAAATTGGACAAATTATATATGAAAAATGATCAGAAAAATCCAATCTATCCATCTGTACTATTTTCATGCATGATCAAACAAGTTAAATTGATGTTTTAAGCAGAACAAGGAAAAGCACTTTAAAAGGCCATGTTTGAGTTTGAAATTTGAATCTTTGATTCAAATTTGTTCAAACCCTTCTGGCTTTAGTTGCATTAGCCCAACACACTCATATTGCCATGTTTCATGCATGCATCATATTGTTGCACATTGTTTGGTGATGGTTGTGTATCGGTGTACTTTGCGACAGGTTCTGCCTCCGAGGAGTACCGTGATTACCCTAACGAAGAACCGTATCAGTGCATCGAACCATCAGGCAAGCAACCAACCATTTGATCATATCGATA
>NW_021279087.1:0-1510 GCF_002162155.2 Triticum dicoccoides
GCACATAACGCGGCGGTGGCATGCTTACGTGAGGCGGCACCATATCCCGAGGCTGAGCCGGTCCTCCTGTTCCGGCTGTCATAACCCGATCCGCCTCTGGCGGGTTACTAGGGCCAGCTCCGGGTGTAGAAAAGTGAACCCGGGGGTCGTAATTCGGAGGTAAACGGGACTGTGTTTTCTAATGTCTCCTCCTCATTACCTCATTGGATGCGTTTAAGCTCATCGTGAGCTGGTAAGCTTCTGACTGCAAGCGCTGTGCCCGGGCGTCGAGAGCCGCCCGCTTCACAGCTAGTCTAGTATCCTCAGCTACCAAAGCCTCCTTGGCCTTAGCTATCTCCTCACGCACCTGAGCCACCGCTGCGTCATGCTCATCTTTATCTGCAGGAATAACTGTGGCGGTTAACAGGGCCGTAAGCTTGTCCATGAGATCCATCAGCACCTGAGCCGGTGGGCGCACGGGGCCGCCTGCCCCAGCTGCTCCTGATACGGACGTGATTGCTGGCGCTGCTGTAGAATTTGAACCGGGCTGAGTTCCAGCCATGAAGATTTCGGCCCATCTTGGCGGCTCATCGGGGTCCGAAATACTGATGCCATCGGAACAACCCCCGAGCGCGACGTCCTGTACCTGATACAACGAATCTGTTGAGCCGGCGGATGAGTCACCGTCTGAAAGGACGGCCGTCTCACCCACATCTTCAGATCCAGAAAGTTCCTCTCCGTGGACGCAGCCCACGAAGGCACGCCTCATGACCGGCTGAGTCCGGGTCTTCCTCGCACGCTGAGCCGTCTCGACGAGGTTGGTGCAGTTGTCCGGCTTAGGGCCCGACTCATCGATCCGACCGATGAAGACGTGGATTCCGCCGAAGGGGACCCGGTATCCGTACTCAATTGAGCCGGCGTCGGGACCCCAGCCTTCATCGTCCATGTAGATCTTGCCGCGACGACTCTTGGTCATCCGGCCCACTACGTACCCCTTGAGTCCTTCGAAGTTTCCCTTCAAGAGCTCAAATCCATCATGCGCTGGCCCCACGGTGGGCGCCAACTGTCGTGGAATAGTCACGTCAGATGTCCTCGGGAAAGGACTTAGTTGTGGAGCCATCGCAACTAGGAAGCTTGAAGGGGTTAAATCGGGACAAGGGACACAAGAGAGTTTATACTAGTTCGGCCCCTTACGGTGAAGGTAAGGCCTACGTCTAGTTGGGTTGGTATTGATGTTTCGATAACCAGGGAGCGAGACACACTATGCCCGGTTCTCGATGAGTTGTTTCTTGCCCTAAGTCGCCAGCAGGTCGTCCCCTTATATACACGGGTTGACGCCCACCGGCTTACAGAGTCCCGGCCGGCTTATAAAGAGAGTCTGGCTCGGTGACCAGTTAAATCTACCTTACGTTACAAGTCATGCCATCATGGCGGTTTACTACAACGGGCTTAAGCCACCCGTGGGCCTTAAGCTCCTTATTGAACCGCCATCTTCATGCTTGGTCTTGGGCTTCCTCTGATGAGTACTCTT
>NW_021279088.1:0-1142 GCF_002162155.2 Triticum dicoccoides
CGTCAAAAGAGTCAATATGACCGAAAACATAAGGCTGTGACTTTCGAGGTTGACGAGAAGGCTTATCTTCGGGTCACCCCTCTGAAGGGAACCCATCGTTTCGGTATCAAAGGCAAATTGGCTCCTCGTTACATTGGACCTTTTCGCATTCTTGCCAAACGAGGAGAAGTTGCCTACCAGTTGGAACTACCTCCGCACCTCTCCAGAGTTCACGATGTCTTCCACGTTTCTCAACTCAGGCGTTGCTTCTCGGATCCTATCCGTGGAGTGGACCACGAAACGCTTGATCTCCAAGATAATCTTACATATCGAGAGTACCCCATTCGTATCCTCGATCAGGCCGAACGTACCACTCGACGTCATAATATCAAGTTTCTCAAGGTTCAATGGTCGCACCATTCTGAGGATGAAGCAACTTGGGAAAGGGAGGATCGTCTTCGACTCGAGTACCCCGCCTTCTTTCCGGAGGAACCCAAATCTCGGGACGAGATTCTTTTGAGTGGGGGTGAGTTGTCACACCCTAGCTAGTCATGCATTAGAGTGTTGCATCATGTTTACTCTTTCATCAGAAACTTGAAATGGGGATCTGTGAAACCCTCAGAATCATTTTGAAAATGATCCAAATAAAAATTTCTCCGAAAGGGTCCAAGAAAATGCTCATGTTGCTCTCTGAAAATATTGGACAGAGATAAAAATCAAACCAATATTTTTAGTGGCTCATGGACATTTATTTTGGGCATTTGGAATTAATGTATAAATATTTGCTTTGGAAATATATTTCTATATATATTAATATATGTCCAAATATTATGCCAATTATAAAGGAGCTCTGGAATAATATATCTAGCCCCTGCAAAAATTGGCATAAGTTAAATAAATGATTTAATATATTATTTAAATCAAAACAAATGTCAGAAATTAGAAAACAGAAAAAAAAATAAAAGGGAGAAGCTTACCTGGGCTCCTCCCTGTGCAGCCCAGCCAGCTGGCCGGCCCAGCCAGCAGGCGGCCCAGCCCGCCTCCCTCCTCTGTCGTCTTCGTCCCGACAGAGGGAGGGGAGTGTGGCCGGCGCGCGCGCGCGCCACCGCGCCACGCCACCTCTCTCCCTGCTTGCCTGCCCTCCCCTCCTCGCTCGATGCCCC
>NW_021279089.1:0-1134 GCF_002162155.2 Triticum dicoccoides
AGCTCCACATACATCTACGTCGTGTGTTCGACTCTCCCTGGTAATCGCTCTATCCAAGCTTTGAGAGTTTTTGACTACAACGGTTGCCGATCACCGCCTGCTGCTGGGTAAGAACTGGTAAGAATTTGAGATTTGCTTGACGGATTTGTGATACACCACCACCACTTCTTAGTAGTCTGTAGGATCATATTCTTGTGTGTTTCTATTGCTGCTAACCATGCCAGGATCACAAGCCGACGAGATTGACTGGGAGAATTTATCGAACAAGGAGCTTCATGATAAGTTTCAGCAAATGATGACTGAACAGGTGCAAGATGTGCTGAACAATTTTGAAGAGGCCATGGAGAAGATCACTGGCCTTGAGAAGACGTTCGAAACGAAGCTCGATAACAGATTTAATGAATTGCTCGCGCGTCTTCCACCACCACCACCACTACACCTAACGCACCTCTCCAACAACAACAACAACGACTACCTCCACGTCGCGAAATAGACCTTCGCCGAGCGAGCCGTGTTCCTCTTGCGTTTGGCCAAACTGTTGGTGCTGTTGTTGATACTTCTGTGGCTCCTGCTACTGCTGTTGCTGGTACCCAGGAGGATGATGAGTATGCGGGCGATTATGAGGATGAGGTTGATGAAAATCAGATCTACGAGCAGCCACCAGCACCACCACCAGCAGGTCGACCTCAGGTATATATTCGTAATGGTAGGCCTGCACCACCACCTCAGGTACGAGATGATGTCCATATTCCTAAACTGAAATTGAATATTCCACCATTTGAGGGTAGATATGTTCCTGATATATATCTTACTTGGGAGTTAGAAACTGAACAACGATTTACATGTTTACAATATCCTGAGGAGAGACGAGTTGCTGCTGCTGTTTGTGCTTTCACTAGTTTTGCATGTGTATGGTGGTCTGAACATTGTAGATTATATCCTATTCCAACTACTTGGGCTGCTTTGAAAACTGCTATGCGTACGCGTTGGGTTCCACCATATTATCAACGTGAATTGCTTCAAAAATTGCAGCGTTTACGACAAGGAAAAAATTCTGTAGAAGAATATTATCAGGAATTACAAACTGGCATGATTAGATGTGGTATTGTTGAGGAGAATGAAGCTATGCTTGCA
>NW_021279090.1:0-5929 GCF_002162155.2 Triticum dicoccoides
GGGGGGGGGGATCCTACTCCCGGTGGGAGTAGGACTCCTCCTAGGGCACGCCATAGAGAGGGCCGGCCTTCCCCCTCCTCCACTCCTTTATATACGGGGAGGGGGGGCACCCCTTGGAGACACAACAATTGATCCCTTGGATCTCTTAGCCATGTGCGGTGCCCCCCTCCACCATAATCCACCTCGATAATATCATAGCGGTGCTTAGGCGAAGCCCTGCGACGGTAGAACATCATCATCATCACCACGCCGTCGTGCTGACGGAACTCTCCCTCAAAGCTCGGCTGGATCGGAGTTCGAGGGACGTCATCGAGTTGAACGTGTGCTGAACTCGGAGGTGCCGTGCGTTCGGTACTTGATCGGTCGGATCGTGAAGACGTACGACTACATCAACCGCGTTGTGCTAACACTTCCGCTTTCGGTCTACGAGGGTACGTGGACACACTCTCCCCTCTCATTGCTATGCATCACCATGATCCCATGTGTGCGTAGGAAATTTTGAAATTACTACGTTCCCCAACAATAAGTTCACACGGTCGCAGAACCCGCAAGTTGATCACCAAAACATACATCAAGTAGATCACGTAAATATCCCATTGTCACCACAGTTAAGCACATGCAAGACATACATCAAGTGTTCTTAAATCCTTAAAGACTCAATCCGATAAGATAACTTCAAAAGGAAAAACTAAATCCATTACAAGAAGGTAGAGGGGGAGAAACATCATGAGATCCAACTATAATAGCAAAGCTCGCGGTACATCAAGATCGTGCCAAATCAAGAATACGAGAGAGAGAGAGATCAAACACATAGCTACTGGTACATACCCTCAGCCCCGAGGGTGAACTACTCCCTCCTCGTCATGGAGACCGTCGAGATGATGAAGATGGCCACTGGTGATGGTTTCCCCCTCCGGCAGGGTGCTGGAACGGGCTCCCGGTTGGTTTTTCATGGCACAGATGCTTGCGGCGGCGGAACTCCCATCTAGGTTATGTTCTAGAGGTTTTGGGATTTATAAGAAGTGTTGGCGTCGGGGACAAGTCACGGGGACCCATGAGGCGACGACAAGGATGGGGGGCGCGCCCTCCACCCTTGTGGTGGCCTCGGGACTCCTCTTCGATATCTTTTCGTTCCAGTATTTTTATATTTTTACAAAAATATTCTCCGTAAATTTTCAGGTCAATTGGACTCCGTTTGATATTTCTTTTCTGCGAAATTCAAAAATAAGAAAAAAAAACAGAAACTAGCACTTGGCTCTAGATTAATAGGTTAGTCCCAAAAATCATATAAAATAGCATATAAATGCATATAAAACATCCAAGATAGATAATATAATAGCATGGAACAATAAAAAATTATAGATACGCTGGAGACGTATCAGCAGGCAACAAAAACACCGAAGGCGCCGCTGATTTGGGCCGTCCGATTATGAGATGCTGCAGATGGTCGGATCTGAATGTACATGTAGGATTGGGCCGAATATTAACGTGGGAAAACAAACACACACACAGAGAGAGAATGTGTGTGTGATACCATCCGTGTGGCCATGGTGTTTCTTTTCACGTGTGCTTCTCCAGTGAGCAGGCAACAAAAACACCGAAGGTCGGCGCTGATCTTGGCCGTCCGATCATGGGATACTGCAGATAACCGGTCGGATCCGAATGTACATGTAGGATTGGGCCGAATACTAACATGGGAAAACAAACAGAGTGTGTGTGATACCATCTGTGTGGTCGTGGCGTTTCTTTCTCATGTGTGCTTCTCCAAGTGAGCATGCAACAAAAACACCGAAGGCTGCCGCTGATATGGGCCGTCCGATGATGGGATACTGCGAATAACCGGTCGGATCTGAATGTACATCTAGGATTGGGCCGAATACTAACATGGGAAAACAAACAGAAAGTGTGTGTGTCATACCATCTGTGTGGCCGCAGTATTTCTTTCTCATGTGTGCTTCTCCAAGTGAGCAGACAATAAAAACACCGAAGGCCGCCGCTGATCTGGGATGTCTGATCATGAGATACTATGGATAACCGGCCAGATCGGAATGTACATATAGGGTTGGACCGAATACTAACATGGGAAAAGAAACAGAGAGAGCGTGTGTGATACCATCCGTGTGGTCACGGTGTTTCTTTCTCATATGTGCTTCTCCAAGTAAGGAGGCAACAAAAACACTGAAGGCCGCCGCTGATCTGGGCCATCCGATCATGGGATACTGCGGATAACCGTGTTGGGGAACGTTACAGAAAACAATTTTTTTTCTACGTTTTCACCAAGATCCATCTATGAGTTCATCTAGCAATGAGTGATCGGATGCATCTACATACCTTTGTAGATTGCAAGTGGAAGCGTTCAAGAGAACGGGGATGAGGGAGTCGTACTCGACGTGATCCAAATCACCGGAGATCCTAGCGCCGAACGGACGACACCTCCGTGTTCAACACACGTACGGTCAGCGTGACGTCTCCTCCTTCTTGATCCAGCAAGGGGGGAGGAGAGGTTGATGAAGATCTAGCAGCACGACGGCGTGGTGGTGGATGCAGCAGTCACCGCAGCAGGGCTTCGCCGTTCTTCTGCGAGAGGGAGAGGTGTAGCAGGGGAGAGGGAGGCGCCAAGAGTCAAGGGTGCGGCTGCCCCTCCCTCCCCCCTTTATATAGGCTCCCCTAGGGGGGCGCCGGCCCTAGGAGATGGGATCTCCTAGGGGGGCGGCGGCCAAGGGGTGGAGTGCCCCCCAAGCCAGGTGGGGCGCCCCCCACCCTAGGGTTCCCAACCCTAGGCGCATGGGGTGGGCCAAAGGGGGCGCACCAGCCCACTATGGGCTGGTTCCCCTCCCCACTTCAGCCCATGGGGCCCTCCGGGATGGGTGGCCCCACCCGGTGGACCCCCGGGACCCTTCCGGTGGCCCCGGTACAATACCGGTGACCCCCGAAACTCTCCCGATGGCCGAAACTGCACTTCCTATATATAATTCTTCACCTCCGGACCATTCCGGAACTCCTCGTGACGTCCGGGATCTCATCTGGGACTCCGAACAACTTTTGGGTTACTGCATATTCATATCTCTACAACCCTAGCGTCACCGAACCTTAAGTGTGTAGACCCTACGGGTTCGGGAGACATGTAGACATGACCGAGATGGCTCTCCGGTCAATAACCAACAGCGGGATCTGGATACCCATGTTGGCTCCTACATACTCCTCGATGATCTCATCGGATGAACCACGATGTCGAGGATTCAAGCAACCCCGTATACAATTTCCTTTGTCAATCGGTACGTTACTTGCCCGAGATTCGATCGTCGGTATCCCAATACCTCGTTCAATCTCGTTACCGGCAAGTCACTTTACTCGTATCGTAATGCATGATCCCGTGACCAGACACTTGGTCACTTTGAGCTCATTATGATGATGCATTACCGAGTGGGCCCAGAGATACCTCTTCGTCATATAGAGTGACAAATCCCAGTCTTGATCCGTGTCAACCCAACAGACACTTTCGGAGACACCCGTAGTATACCTTTATAGTCACCCAGTTACGTTGTGACGTTTGGTACACCCAAAGCACTCCTACGGTATCCGGGAGTTACACGATCTCATGGTCTAAGGAAAAGATACTTGACATTGGAAAAACTCTAGCAAACGAACTATACGATCTTGTGCTATATTTAGGATTGGGTCTTGTCCATCACATCATTCTCCTAATGATGTGACATCATTCTTCTAATGATGTGATCTCGTTATCAATGACATCCAATGTCCATAGTCAAGAAACCATGACTATCTATTAATCAACGAGCTAGTCAACTAGAGGCTTACTATGGACATGTTGGTGTCTATGTATTCACACATGTATTACGATTTCCGGATAACACAATTATAGCATGAATAAAAGACAATTATCATGAACAAGGAAATATAATAATAATCCTTTTATTATTGCCTCTAGGGCATATTTCCATCAAACCGGTCGGATCTGAATGTACATGTAGGATTGGGCAGAATACTAACATGGGAAAACAAACAGTGTGTGTGTGTGTGTGTGTGTGTGATACCATCCATGTGGTTGTGGTGTTTCTTTCTCATGTGCGCTTCATCAAGTGAGCAGGCAACAAAAACACCGAAGGCCGCCGCTGATCCGGGCCATCCAATCATGGGATACTGCGGATAACCGGTCGGATCTAAATGTACATGTAGGATTGGGCCGAATACTAACATGGGAAAACAAACAGAAAGAGTGTGTTTGTGATATCATCGTGTGGCCACAGTGTTTCTTTCTCATGTGTGTTTCTCCATGTGAGCAGCCAAAAAAAACACCGAAGGCCACCACTGATCTGGGCCGTCCCATCATGGGATACTGCAGATAACCGGTCAGATCCGAATGTACATGTAGGATTGGGCCGAATACTAACGTGGGAAAACAAACAAAGAGTGTGTGTGTGATACCATCCGTGTGGCCAGTGTTTCTTTCTCATGTGTGCTTCTCGAAGTGAGAAGGTAACAAAAACACCAAAGGCCGTCACTGATCTGGGCCATCCGATCATGGGATATTGCAGATAGTTCGTCGGATCCGAATGTACATGTAGAATTGGGCCGAAATATTAACGTGGGAAAACAAACAGTGAGTGTGTGTGTGTGATACCACCCCTATGGCCGCTGTGTTTCTTTCTCATATGTGCTTCTCCAAGTGAGCAAGCAACAAAAACACCAAAGGTCGCCGCTGATCTGGGCCGTCCGGTCATGGGATACTGCAGATAACCGGTCGAATCCGAATGTACATGTAGGATTAGGCCGAATACTACCGTGGGAAAAACAAACAGAGAGAGAGAGAGTGTGTGTGTGATACCATCCATGTGGCGGCGGTGTTTCTTTCGCTTGTGCGCTTCCCCAAGTGAGCAGGCAAGCAAAACACCAGAGGCCGCGACTGATCAGTACCGTCCGATCGTGGCATACAATGGATAAGCGGTCGGATCAGAATGTACACGTGGGATTAGGCCGGATATCAATGTGGGAAAACGCAACACGGTGTGTGTGCGCGCGCTGCAATACCTTCTGTGGTAGCGGTGTGCGTCTTCTCGTGCTTCTCCAAGTGTGCAAGCGAGACATTCGCCACCGCCAATGATCTGAACCGTTCGGTTGGGGATAAGACATATAAGAGGTTGGATCCGGATTTATGTGTGGGGTTACATCGGGTTCAGACATGTTGGGGCGATGGACAAACACTGCCCACCGTCCCCGGTCTGGGTCATGCAATCGGCGAGTATTTCATAGAGGAAGGAGTAAATACGAACCAAATCTGGCAAGGGGATGGGAAAATAGAGTCTGTGTGTGTGATACCATCCATGGCCGCGGTGTTTCTTTCTTGTGTGCTTCTCCAAGTGAGCAAACAACAAAACACACCAGAGTTCGCCGCTATTCGGGTCATCCAATCATGGGATACTACGGATAATCAGTCGGATTTGAATGTACATGCAGTATTGGGCTGAATACTAACATGGGAAATATAACACACACACACACAAAGAGAGAGAGAGAGAGAGTGATACCATCCGTGGACGCGGTGCTTCTTTCGTGTGTGCTTTCTCAACTGAGCAAGCAAGCAAAACACCAAGAGGCCGACGCTGATCTAGTCTGTCCAATCATGGGATATAGCGGATAGTAGTCGGATCTGGATCTAAATGTGGTATCAGGCCGAATAATAACGTGGGAAAACACAACAAAAAAATGAAGAGTGTGTGTCTGTACTGTGAGACCATCCTTGGCCGCCGTGCTTCTTTCGTGTGTGTGTGTTCATGGTAGACAATCTGGGTCATGCAATCGGCGAGTATTTCATGGAGTAAGGAGTAAATGCGAACCAAACTTGGCGAGGCAATGGGAAAAGTGTGTGTGTGTGTGTGTGTGTGTGTGTGTGTGTGTGTGTGTGTGTGTG
>NW_021279091.1:0-5933 GCF_002162155.2 Triticum dicoccoides
GGGGGGGGGGATCCTACTCCCGGTGGGAGTAGGACTCCTCCTAGGGCACGCCATAGAGAGGGCCGGCCTTCCCCCTCCTCCACTCCTTTATATACGGGGAGGGGGGGCACCCCTTGGAGACACAACAATTGATCCCTTGGATCTCTTAGCCATGTGCGGTGCCCCCCTCCACCATAATCCACCTCGATAATATCATAGCGGTGCTTAGGCGAAGCCCTGCGACGGTAGAACATCATCATCATCACCACGCCGTCGTGCTGACGGAACTCTCCCTCAAAGCTCGGCTGGATCGGAGTTCGAGGGACGTCATCGAGTTGAACGTGTGCTGAACTCGGAGGTGCCGTGCGTTCGGTACTTGATCGGTCGGATCGTGAAGACGTACGACTACATCAACCGCGTTGTGCTAACACTTCCGCTTTCGGTCTACGAGGGTACGTGGACACACTCTCCCCTCTCATTGCTATGCATCACCATGATCCCATGTGTGCGTAGGAAATTTTGAAATTACTACGTTCCCCAACAATAAGTTCACACGGTCGCAGAACCCGCAAGTTGATCACCAAAACATACATCAAGTAGATCACGTAAATATCCCATTGTCACCACAGTTAAGCACATGCAAGACATACATCAAGTGTTCTTAAATCCTTAAAGACTCAATCCGATAAGATAACTTCAAAAGGAAAAACTAAATCCATTACAAGAAGGTAGAGGGGGAGAAACATCATGAGATCCAACTATAATAGCAAAGCTCGCGGTACATCAAGATCGTGCCAAATCAAGAATACGAGAGAGAGAGAGATCAAACACATAGCTACTGGTACATACCCTCAGCCCCGAGGGTGAACTACTCCCTCCTCGTCATGGAGACCGTCGAGATGATGAAGATGGCCACTGGTGATGGTTTCCCCCTCCGGCAGGGTGCTGGAACGGGCTCCCGGTTGGTTTTTCATGGCACAGATGCTTGCGGCGGCGGAACTCCCATCTAGGTTATGTTCTAGAGGTTTTGGGATTTATAAGAAGTGTTGGCGTCGGGGACAAGTCACGGGGACCCATGAGGCGACGACAAGGATGGGGGGCGCGCCCTCCACCCTTGTGGTGGCCTCGGGACTCCTCTTCGATATCTTTTCGTTCCAGTATTTTTATATTTTTACAAAAATATTCTCCGTAAATTTTCAGGTCAATTGGACTCCGTTTGATATTTCTTTTCTGCGAAATTCAAAAATAAGAAAAAAAAACAGAAACTAGCACTTGGCTCTAGATTAATAGGTTAGTCCCAAAAATCATATAAAATAGCATATAAATGCATATAAAACATCCAAGATAGATAATATAATAGCATGGAACAATAAAAAATTATAGATACGCTGGAGACGTATCAGCAGGCAACAAAAACACCGAAGGCGCCGCTGATTTGGGCCGTCCGATTATGAGATGCTGCAGATGGTCGGATCTGAATGTACATGTAGGATTGGGCCGAATATTAACGTGGGAAAACAAACACACACACAGAGAGAGAATGTGTGTGTGATACCATCCGTGTGGCCATGGTGTTTCTTTTCACGTGTGCTTCTCCAGTGAGCAGGCAACAAAAACACCGAAGGTCGGCGCTGATCTTGGCCGTCCGATCATGGGATACTGCAGATAACCGGTCGGATCCGAATGTACATGTAGGATTGGGCCGAATACTAACATGGGAAAACAAACAGAGTGTGTGTGATACCATCTGTGTGGTCGTGGCGTTTCTTTCTCATGTGTGCTTCTCCAAGTGAGCATGCAACAAAAACACCGAAGGCTGCCGCTGATATGGGCCGTCCGATGATGGGATACTGCGAATAACCGGTCGGATCTGAATGTACATCTAGGATTGGGCCGAATACTAACATGGGAAAACAAACAGAAAGTGTGTGTGTCATACCATCTGTGTGGCCGCAGTATTTCTTTCTCATGTGTGCTTCTCCAAGTGAGCAGACAATAAAAACACCGAAGGCCGCCGCTGATCTGGGATGTCTGATCATGAGATACTATGGATAACCGGCCAGATCGGAATGTACATATAGGGTTGGACCGAATACTAACATGGGAAAAGAAACAGAGAGAGCGTGTGTGATACCATCCGTGTGGTCACGGTGTTTCTTTCTCATATGTGCTTCTCCAAGTAAGGAGGCAACAAAAACACTGAAGGCCGCCGCTGATCTGGGCCATCCGATCATGGGATACTGCGGATAACCGTGTTGGGGAACGTTACAGAAAACAATTTTTTTTCTACGTTTTCACCAAGATCCATCTATGAGTTCATCTAGCAATGAGTGATCGGATGCATCTACATACCTTTGTAGATTGCAAGTGGAAGCGTTCAAGAGAACGGGGATGAGGGAGTCGTACTCGACGTGATCCAAATCACCGGAGATCCTAGCGCCGAACGGACGACACCTCCGTGTTCAACACACGTACGGTCAGCGTGACGTCTCCTCCTTCTTGATCCAGCAAGGGGGGAGGAGAGGTTGATGAAGATCTAGCAGCACGACGGCGTGGTGGTGGATGCAGCAGTCACCGCAGCAGGGCTTCGCCGTTCTTCTGCGAGAGGGAGAGGTGTAGCAGGGGAGAGGGAGGCGCCAAGAGTCAAGGGTGCGGCTGCCCCTCCCTCCCCCCTTTATATAGGCTCCCCTAGGGGGGCGCCGGCCCTAGGAGATGGGATCTCCTAGGGGGGCGGCGGCCAAGGGGTGGAGTGCCCCCCAAGCCAGGTGGGGCGCCCCCCACCCTAGGGTTCCCAACCCTAGGCGCATGGGGTGGGCCAAAGGGGGCGCACCAGCCCACTATGGGCTGGTTCCCCTCCCCACTTCAGCCCATGGGGCCCTCCGGGATGGGTGGCCCCACCCGGTGGACCCCCGGGACCCTTCCGGTGGCCCCGGTACAATACCGGTGACCCCCGAAACTCTCCCGATGGCCGAAACTGCACTTCCTATATATAATTCTTCACCTCCGGACCATTCCGGAACTCCTCGTGACGTCCGGGATCTCATCTGGGACTCCGAACAACTTTTGGGTTACTGCATATTCATATCTCTACAACCCTAGCGTCACCGAACCTTAAGTGTGTAGACCCTACGGGTTCGGGAGACATGTAGACATGACCGAGATGGCTCTCCGGTCAATAACCAACAGCGGGATCTGGATACCCATGTTGGCTCCTACATACTCCTCGATGATCTCATCGGATGAACCACGATGTCGAGGATTCAAGCAACCCCGTATACAATTTCCTTTGTCAATCGGTACGTTACTTGCCCGAGATTCGATCGTCGGTATCCCAATACCTCGTTCAATCTCGTTACCGGCAAGTCACTTTACTCGTATCGTAATGCATGATCCCGTGACCAGACACTTGGTCACTTTGAGCTCATTATGATGATGCATTACCGAGTGGGCCCAGAGATACCTCTTCGTCATATAGAGTGACAAATCCCAGTCTTGATCCGTGTCAACCCAACAGACACTTTCGGAGACACCCGTAGTATACCTTTATAGTCACCCAGTTACGTTGTGACGTTTGGTACACCCAAAGCACTCCTACGGTATCCGGGAGTTACACGATCTCATGGTCTAAGGAAAAGATACTTGACATTGGAAAAACTCTAGCAAACGAACTATACGATCTTGTGCTATATTTAGGATTGGGTCTTGTCCATCACATCATTCTCCTAATGATGTGACATCATTCTTCTAATGATGTGATCTCGTTATCAATGACATCCAATGTCCATAGTCAAGAAACCATGACTATCTATTAATCAACGAGCTAGTCAACTAGAGGCTTACTAGGGACATGTTGGTGTCTATGTATTCACACATGTATTACGATTTCCGGATAACACAATTATAGCATGAATAAAAGACAATTATCATGAACAAGGAAATATAATAATAATCCTTTTATTATTGCCTCTAGGGCATATTTCCATCAAACCGGTCGGATCTGAATGTACATGTAGGATTGGGCAGAATACTAACATGGGAAAACAAACAGTGTGTGTGTGTGTGTGTGTGTGTGTGTGATACCATCCATGTGGTTGTGGTGTTTCTTTCTCATGTGCGCTTCATCAAGTGAGCAGGCAACAAAAACACCGAAGGCCGCCGCTGATCCGGGCCATCCAATCATGGGATACTGCGGATAACCGGTCGGATCTAAATGTACATGTAGGATTGGGCCGAATACTAACATGGGAAAACAAACAGAAAGAGTGTGTTTGTGATATCATCGTGTGGCCACAGTGTTTCTTTCTCATGTGTGTTTCTCCATGTGAGCAGCCAAAAAAAACACCGAAGGCCACCACTGATCTGGGCCGTCCCATCATGGGATACTGCAGATAACCGGTCAGATCCGAATGTACATGTAGGATTGGGCCGAATACTAACGTGGGAAAACAAACAAAGAGTGTGTGTGTGATACCATCCGTGTGGCCAGTGTTTCTTTCTCATGTGTGCTTCTCGAAGTGAGAAGGTAACAAAAACACCAAAGGCCGTCACTGATCTGGGCCATCCGATCATGGGATATTGCAGATAGTTCGTCGGATCCGAATGTACATGTAGAATTGGGCCG
This sequence comes from Triticum dicoccoides, assembly GCF_002162155.2. Taxonomy (NCBI): domain Eukaryota; kingdom Viridiplantae; phylum Streptophyta; class Magnoliopsida; order Poales; family Poaceae; genus Triticum; species Triticum dicoccoides. The sequence goes on from NW_021279091.1 coordinate 4,601, forward strand.
AAATATTAACGTGGGAAAACAAACAGTGAGTGTGTGTGTGTGATACCACCCCTATGGCCGCTGTGTTTCTTTCTCATATGTGCTTCTCCAAGTGAGCAAGCAACAAAAACACCAAAGGTCGCCGCTGATCTGGGCCGTCCGGTCATGGGATACTGCAGATAACCGGTCGAATCCGAATGTACATGTAGGATTAGGCCGAATACTACCGTGGGAAAAACAAACAGAGAGAGAGAGAGTGTGTGTGTGATACCATCCATGTGGCGGCGGTGTTTCTTTCGCTTGTGCGCTTCCCCAAGTGAGCAGGCAAGCAAAACACCAGAGGCCGCGACTGATCAGTACCGTCCGATCGTGGCATACAATGGATAAGCGGTCGGATCAGAATGTACACGTGGGATTAGGCCGGATATCAATGTGGGAAAACGCAACACGGTGTGTGTGCGCGCGCTGCAATACCTTCTGTGGTAGCGGTGTGCGTCTTCTCGTGCTTCTCCAAGTGTGCAAGCGAGACATTCGCCACCGCCAATGATCTGAACCGTTCGGTTGGGGATAAGACATATAAGAGGTTGGATCCGGATTTATGTGTGGGGTTACATCGGGTTCAGACATGTTGGGGCGATGGACAAACACTGCCCACCGTCCCCGGTCTGGGTCATGCAATCGGCGAGTATTTCATAGAGGAAGGAGTAAATACGAACCAAATCTGGCAAGGGGATGGGAAAATAGAGTCTGTGTGTGTGATACCATCCATGGCCGCGGTGTTTCTTTCTTGTGTGCTTCTCCAAGTGAGCAAACAACAAAACACACCAGAGTTCGCCGCTATTCGGGTCATCCAATCATGGGATACTACGGATAATCAGTCGGATTTGAATGTACATGCAGTATTGGGCTGAATACTAACATGGGAAATATAACACACACACACACAAAGAGAGAGAGAGAGAGAGTGATACCATCCGTGGACGCGGTGCTTCTTTCGTGTGTGCTTTCTCAACTGAGCAAGCAAGCAAAACACCAAGAGGCCGACGCTGATCTAGTCTGTCCAATCATGGGATATAGCGGATAGTAGTCGGATCTGGATCTAAATGTGGTATCAGGCCGAATAATAACGTGGGAAAACACAACAAAAAAATGAAGAGTGTGTGTCTGTACTGTGAGACCATCCTTGGCCGCCGTGCTTCTTTCGTGTGTGTGTGTTCATGGTAGACAATCTGGGTCATGCAATCGGCGAGTATTTCATGGAGTAAGGAGTAAATGCGAACCAAACTTGGCGAGGCAATGGGAAAAGTGTGTGTGTGTGTGTGTGTGTGTGTGTGTGTGTGTGTGTGTGTGTGTG
>NW_021279092.1:0-1171 GCF_002162155.2 Triticum dicoccoides
AGGTGCTTGGCGAAGCCCTGCAGGATTGCCACGCTCCTCCATCACCACCACGCCGTTGTGCTGCTGCTGGATGGAGTCTTCCTCAACCTCTCCCTCTCTCCTTGCTGGATCAAGGCGTGGGAGACATCGTCGAGCTGTACGTGTGTTGAACGCGGAGGTGCCGTCCGTTCGGCACTAGGATCATCGGTGATCTGAATCACGACGAGTACGACTCCATCAACCCCGTTCACTTGAACGCTTCCGCTTAGCGATCTACAAGGGTATGTAGATGCACTCTCCTTCTACTCGTAGCTGGTTTCTCCATAGATAGATCTTGGTGACGCGTAGGAAAATTTTGAATTTCTGCTACGTTCCCCAACAGTGGCATCATGAGCTAGGTCTATTGCGTAGATTCTTTGCACGAGTAGAACACAAAGTAGTTGTGGGCGTTGATGTTGTTCAATATGCTTACCATTACTAGTCCAATTTTGTTTCGACGGTATTGTGGGATGAAGCGGCCCGGACCGACCTTACACGTACTCTTACGTGAGACAGGTTCCACCTATTGACATGCACTTGGTGCATAAGGTGGCTAGCGGGTGCCAGTCTCTCCCACTTTAGTCGGAACGGATTCGATGAAAAGGGTCCTTATGAAGGGTAAATAGCAATTGGCATATCACGTTGTGGTCTTGCGTAGGTAAGAAACGTTCTTGCTAGAAACCCATAGCAGCCACGTAAAACATGCAAACAATAATTAGAGGACGTCTAACTTGTTTTTGCAGGGTATGCTATGTGATGTGATATGGCCAAGAAGAATGTGATGAATGATATGTGATGTATGAGATTGATCATGTTCTTGTAATAGGAATCACGACTTGCATGTCGATGAGTATGACAACCGGCAGGAGCCATAGGAGTTGTCTTTATTTTTTGTATGACCTGCGTGTCATTGAAGAACGCCATGTAACTTACTTTACTTTATTGCTAAACGCGTTAGTCATAGAAGTAGAAGTAGTCGTTGGCGTGACAACTTCATGAAGACACGATGATGGAGATCATGATGATGGAGATCATGGTGTCATGCCGGTGACAAGATGATCATGGAGCCCCGAAGATGGAGATCAATGGAGCTATATGATATTGGCCATATCATGTCACAACTATATAATTGCATGTGATGTTTATTATGTTT
>NW_021279093.1:0-1629 GCF_002162155.2 Triticum dicoccoides
AGTTAGGTGTATTTTTCCAGGTACAACCATGTTATATGGCTTTCATGTACACTTTGAATGGTCTAGGAACCCGTATTTTTCCATTGCAGGTTCTAAAGGGCTTGATGATTGTCCAGGAGTCCACTTTGAATGGTCCAGGTCTCCCCAGTATGAGCACGCTACAAAAACTGGTTCCAGATTTGTAAGATGATGACCGATTTGTAAGGGTTAACACTCAGATTTGTAAGGGTTAATTGCGCAATACCTAGATGGAAGTGATCGGCGGCGGCCGCTGCAACAAACGAACAAGCCCAACCTTGGAGGGTCAAGCCGATCATGATCTTGGGCACTCCACGGGATCGGCCGCAGATCCGATGATCAGTGGCGGATTAGATGGGTTCTAGCCGATCCTGAGCAGGGTTCCACAACGAGATCGTCCTCAGCGGCCGATGGCGGCGGCGAAGGGGTTGAGCGGCGGTGACAGAAGCTGCATGTACGTAGGAACAATAGGGACGAATGACGGCGGTGGGCAAGTGCATCGAGGGCACGACGATTCGGGTGCGAGGGTTTCAGTTGGGAATAATACGATTCGGTTTTATTTTCGTAGGTTAACCGTCGTAGAATTTTTCAGGACGATTTTCTGTCGATGAACCGTAGTGTTTCACAACGGGCCTCGCGGTAGCATGCCGTTTTTTTGTCGCTCTCGAGGGCGGAAGGGGTGAATCGCTAGGTTGCGGGAGGTGGGATCGACGACGAAAATTAACCGTCTCTGGTGGGACGAAAATTGATCGGCGGAGACTACCAACTGCTCCATTAGGAGTAGAGATATAGCAATGATAATCGGACAGCCGTATTCTTCCATAAAATCGTCCGCCAAATACGTATTCCCTCAAAGCGTAATCGGCTGACGTCCCACGTTCACAACCCGACGCCTACAATCACAAACACACAAAAAAAAGTCCAAGGCCTCCGCCGCTACCGTGCGCCTCTGGTGGCCATTGTGGCTCCCCGCCTCTAGGTCAACCAGCACGGGGCACACGCATCGACACCAACACGGGCCTTCCTTGCTCGCCATTGATGCTGCCATACACGGAGGTGCTCCAGCCCCGTGTGATCCGACGCTCAGGCCTCGACGGGAGAATTGCTGCTGCTGATCCCCAAGTCCACCCCAACCCACACCCGTCCCATGGTCGCCAAGGCCGGCCGCATCATGGTCGCCGAGGTCGCCGAGTTAGAAATTAGCAATCAATCTCGTTCATGTTTTTTGTTGGTTCTGGTGCATTTTTTCAATGGAAATTGTTTGGCGATGAATATATCTGGCCATGTCCTGACATAACACAAAAAATAGATGAATCTATCTGGCCACATCCTTTTACGCATAAGGATTTATCTGAGTAATCTTTTTGCAATTTGTCGTACAAATCAATCTAGCTGATTTTATAGGTCATCCAAAAATATCAAATTTATTTTATGGGGTTTCACTTGTAAATCTTTTCATGTTCACCATTGACACCACCTCATCTCACATGATGATCGGACTTCGGTTGGTGAATTTGGATCATGTTACAGTTGGATGACCAGAGGGATGTCTATTTGAGTGGGAGTTTTAAGTAATTTGATTAGTTGAACTCATTTATCATGAAAAATAGT
>NW_021279094.1:0-1664 GCF_002162155.2 Triticum dicoccoides
TTTGATAACTTGTAGATTTTTGCAAAAAGTATATGAGTTCTTTATGACTAATGTTGAGTCCATGGATCATACGCACTCTCACCCTTCCACCATTACTAGCCTCTCTAATACCGCGCACCTTTCGCCGGTATCATACACCCTCCATATACCTTCCTCAAAACAGCCACCATACCTACCTATCATGGCATTTCCATAGCCATTCCGAGATATATTGCCATGCAACTTTCCATCGTTCCGTTTACTATGACACGGTCCATCATTGTCATATTGCTTTGCATGATCATGTAGTTGACATTGTATTTGTGGCAAAGCCACTGTTCATAATTCTTTCATGCATGTCACTCTTGATTCATTGCATATCCCGGTACACCACCGGAGGCATTCATATAGAGTCATATCTTGTTCTAAGTATCAAGTTGTAATTCTTGAGTTGTAAGAAAATAAAAGTGTGATGATCATCATTATTAGAGCATTGTCCCAGTGAGGAAAGGATGATGGAGACTATGATTCCCCCACAAGTCGGGATGAGACTCCGGACGAAAATAAATAAATAAAAGAGGCCAAAGAAGCCCAAATAAAAAAAATAAAAGAAGAGGCCATAAAAAAAGAGAAAAGGCCCAAATAAAAAAATGAGAGAAAAAAGAGAGAAGGGACAATGCTACTATCCTTTTACCACACTTGTGCTTCAAAGTAGCACCATGATCTTCATGATAGAGAGTCTCCTATGTTATCACTTTCATATACTAGTGGGAATTTTTCATTATAGAACTTGGCTTGCATATTCCATTGACGGGCTTCCTCAAATTGCCCTAGGTCTTCATGAGCAAGCAAGTTGGATGCACACCCACTTAGTATCTTTTTGAGCTTTCATATACTTATAGCTCTAGTGCATCCGTTGCATGGCAATCCCTACTCACTAACATTGATATCTATTGATGGGCATCTCCATAGCCCGTTGATACGCCTAGTTGATGTGAGACTATCTTCTCCCTTTTTGTCTTCTCCACAACCACCATTCTATTCCACCTATAGTGCTATGTCCATGGCTCACGCTCATGTATTGCGTGAAGATTGAAAAAGATTGAGAATGTCAAAAGTATGAAACAATTGCCTGGCTTGTCATCGGGGTTGTGCATGATTTAAATACTCTGTGTGGTGAAGATAGAGCATGTGGTGAAGATAGAGCATAGCCAGACTATATGATTTTGTAGGGATAACTTTCTTTGGCCATGTTATTTTGAGAAGACATAATTGCTTAGTTAGTATGCTTAAAGTATTATTATTTTTTATATCAATATTGAACTTTTGTATTGAATCTTTCGGATCTGAATATTCATACCGCAATTAAGAAGATTTACATTGAAATTATGCCAAGTAGCATTCCACATCAAAAATTCTGTTTTTATCATTTACCTACTCGAGGATGAGCATGAATTAAGCTTGGGGATGCTTGATACGTCTCCAACGTATCTATAATTTTTGATTGATCCATGCTATATTATCTTCTGTTTTGGACATTATTGGGCTTTATTATCCAGTTTTATATTATTTTTGGGACTAACCTACTAACCGGAGGCCCAACCCAGAATTGCTGTTTTTTTTGCCTATTTTAGGGTTTCGAAGAAAAGGAATATCAAACGGAGTCCAAACGGAATGAAACCTTC
>NW_021279095.1:0-1137 GCF_002162155.2 Triticum dicoccoides
TGTCAGGACCCCGACTCGATGTCACATCGATCTAGCTGGTAACACCTCATATCACTTTGCGGCCTCACGCACGGTATTCCCACGGGTGTCGCCTTACCTTTTCCCGGGACCGTTTGCGCCTTTTGGCTCACGTATATGATAGTGTCGCTAGCATCCATATGATAAAGAGCCCGGGCTGACATGACTAGTCGTAAACCCAAAGTGGCACAGACTTACAAGGACAGGCATCCATGACCCAGCTTCGAACATGTCGGTCATCAGCAAGTGGGTCCGGGCTGTAGCACTGGGCTAACAGGACTCCGGTAAACCGGGCTGTAGCGGGCTAACAGGACTCCGGTACTCAAAGCGTGACATTTCCCCGAAGGGACAGACACAGGAACGAAGAAGGACACATGCCGGCCAGCCTAAGTGTTCCAGAGCAGTAGCAAGCTACCATGGCTCAGCGGTAACACTAGGAGACATTTCCCGGTAAGAGAGGCTACTAAAGATAAACAACTAGATAGTCAGATCCCACACATACCAAGCATTTCAGTCATACACACAATATGCTCGATATGTGCAAATACAACGAAGCATCACAACATGACTCTACGACACAAGTACTTTATTTAAGGCTTAGTGAGCCATACATAACCTACACAAAGGTACGGGTCTCACGACCCAACATACAAGTCATACAGTCATACAAACCAGCAGCGGAAGTAACTTGTCTGAGTAAAGACAACTAGTAAAACAAAAGAGGCTTGGAAAGCCTAGCTATACTACGTGGTCCTTCACAAGCTCAGGGTCACCACCTGGGTCTTTAGCCTACTCGTTGATGTCAATGTCTACATAGAACCCATCAGAAGGGGTTGCAGCGTCTTCTGTAAAAATGTAGATTATAGCAACATGAGTACAAAGGTACTCAGCAAGACTTACATCAGATCCTACATACATGCATAGTATCAAGAAGGGTTGGTGGAGTTATTGCAGCAAGCCAGCTTTGACTCTTGGCTAGGCTATCCTACGATACTCCAACTTGAAATGGTTTTGCGCACACGAGTCCACTACTCACCACTTCAATACACTACCGAGGATCCACCTCCGTCTTCCTACGGAAGAGCCATCCTCGGCACTCACACTTATCTTGAGGCTTTT
>NW_021279096.1:0-1138 GCF_002162155.2 Triticum dicoccoides
CCTTGTACCATTTCAGCAGACCTTTCATTTGTGGAGGTAGATCCTTTTCCTGCGCAGGCTCGACGAGAGGCCCATTCTTGACATATGTAATTACTACCTCCTTCACTGGCGCCTCATCAAGGCCTAACAGTTCACGAAGAGTAATACCTAAGTTGGCCGCTTGTTCTCTGGCACTCGTTACAGTCAATCCCTGTGCTGCCGCAGCTTGTATGATCTCGGGGGCATCCGGACAGAAGGCTTCCACTATAAGCGGGGCAATCGATTGTTTACTTTGTTCCCCAAGCTGGGCAACTTGTTTCCCGCTTTTTTTACTTTCGGCCTTCTCCCGCTCTTTGTTCTCCTTGAACATGAGTGCCTGCCTGCGAAGTTCACGTGCATAGTCGTTAGGCAGATTCTTCGCGGCTTGGGACGGTGTGCTCAAAAATGACTTAGCCCACTTCTTTTGCTCATCAGAAAATACTGGCTTGGGCTCGGGCTCTCTTTTCTTCTTGCAGTCCGCCTTCCATTTCTCCAAATCAGCAGCCGCGGCCGCGTCGACTTCCTCGGCACTATGTTCCCAAGGCCTTGTGGGGAGAGGCTTCAGTGATGGCTCCGGTACCTTTGTGGTCTTAGGTACATAAGGGTCCGGGTTAATAATCCAGGACTGCTTCTGCTTCTTTGCCGGAGGTGGATTGGGGGGCGGCGTCTGATCACCCACCGGACGAGGACTGGGGGCGGCGGCTGATCACCCGCCGGACGTTGTGGACTGGGGGGCGGCGTCGGCTGACGTGACGGAGGTGTAGGTGAACCGCCACCACCACCACCACCACCACCACCGCCACCGCCACCACCACCACCGTAGGGGGGTGGACTTGTTGTCCTTGGCGCCTCGCCTGGAAACTTGATAAACTTCTTTTGCCATAGAATGAAATGGCGCTTGACATCTCCAAGTCTTTTCTCCCCTTCAGGTGTAGCAATGTCAATCTCCAGGTCCTCAAACCCTTGGACTATGTCCTCCACCGTGACACGAGCATAGCCATCTTGAATGGGGTTGTTGTGGTGGAGTGCTCCAGGTAAACATGGTAAAGCACTGCCGATGGCTACCTTCATGGACATGTTCCCGATAGGATAATACAGATGACATTCTTTCATCTCCTTT
>NW_021279097.1:0-1505 GCF_002162155.2 Triticum dicoccoides
AGCTCCACCTATATTCGCCTTATCCATTCCCATGAGCTTAAATAGTTTTGATCGCGTGGGTGTGAGATTGCTGAGTCCCTGTGGCTCACAGATATTACAACTCCAGATGCAGGTCCAGGTGTTTCTGCTCCAGTTGACGATTACGAGCTCAAGTGGGAGTTCGATGAGGACTCTCAGCGTTACTATGTGTCTTTTCCGGATGATCAGTAGTGGTGCCTAGTTGGGGTTGTCGATTCAGGACCTTGTCGCATGTTGGGTTCTTTTTCTATTTTGGCGCCGTAGTCGGGCCATGAGTGTTTGTTTGATGGATGTTATTTATGTACTCTGATGTGACGTGGCGAGTGTAAGCCAACTATGTTATCTCCCCCTTTTATTATATTTTACATGGGAAGTTGTAATGATTGCCTGACTTGCGACATTGCTTTCAATGCGGTTATGCCTCTAAGTCATGCCTCGACACGTGGGAGCTATAGCCGCATCGAGGGCGTTACAAGTTTGGTAATCAGAGCCATCCCCGACCTTAGGAGCCCCATTGCTTGATCGTTTTTAGCAGCCGAGTTGTGTCTAGAAAAATGTTTTGAGTCCTTAGGAATTATATATCGGAGAGCTTAGGAATTCTTTTTACTTCCCAGTCTCCTCATCGCTCTGGTAAGGCATCCTGGCGTAGAGTTTTGACTCTTCTCTTCTAAAAATTTCACTAAAATTTTTTTTAGGATCACGCGAGTATCTTGGTTTTGTTCCGATGGCTTTGTGACGAGAACATTGTTCTTGGTGCCTCCTGTCTTTAGGGGTTGTGGCAGTGTCCCGGGGAGTTGAGCTCCGAGGTGTTGTCGTCACAATTTTATCGTTGCAATTCTGGTATACTTGAGATATGTGCGCGACATCGGAAATCTCTTTTATGCAGTTCGTTGGTGAGATAACCTCGACGCCACCCAGTACTGGGGCGGGAGTTCGGGAGTATCGCCATAACTTGTATAACGGATGCTTTTCGAAGGTTGAGGTAGATGGTTTCCGAAGTTTTCCTGGTTATGTGTTGAAGGATGGATACAGCTGGATGTAGGATTTGCTAGTTTGGGTGAGATATTGTGCTTCCCCTGTATCCCCAACACCTGATTGCATAACCGGAAAGGTTCGGGAATTTCATAGGTGGAATTCTAGTAGCTATAGTTCTTCTTCCACGGATATTGGTTTGAGATTGGGATTTCTTACCGATTATTCGTTCTTGATCCGTACCTTGTTGATTTATTTCTCTACCTTAATTCTTCGTGGCTTCTCAATTTATGGATATATGACCATTTGAAGAGGAATGCATTCGTTCATTTTGTTCGGATGTGAAGACTATATGTTGCAATTTTCATTCCGTTGGATTCAGCTTCTATATTGTTGTCTATCTATGTGCTAATGGTGGTCAACCTCTTCAGGATGGCTCCTCCAACGCGCACGACTCCGAATCCTAATCCGCCTCCACCTCCGCCTCCTCCGGAAGCATGGCAAGCTGTGATGGC
>NW_021279098.1:0-1637 GCF_002162155.2 Triticum dicoccoides
ATCAGAATAAACACTCTTATTAGAAAATAATTTCATAAGTTCATCCATCTTTCCACTCAAAACATTAATTTCTTCTATCGCATGCACCTTTTTATTAGTAGATCTTTTAGTATGCCATTGACAGTAATTAACCATAATATTATCTAGGAGTTTAGTAGCTTCTCCTAAAGTGATTTCCATAAAAGTGCCTCCCGCGACCGAATCTAAAAGATTTCTAGAAGCAAAATTCAATCCAGCATAAAAAAATTGTATAATCATCCACAAATTCAAACCATGAGTAGGGCAATTACGTATCATTAATTTCATCCTCTACCAAGCTTGTGCAACATGTTCATTATCAAGTTGCTTAAAATTCATAATATTGTTTCTAAGGGAGATGATCTTAGCGGGAGGAAAATACTTAGAGATAAAAGCATCTTTGCACTTCTTCCAAGAATCAATACTATTTTTAGGCAAAGACGAAAACCAAGCTTTAGCACGATGTCTAAGCGAAAAAGGAAATAGTTTCAACTTAACAATATCATTATCCACATATTTCTTCTTTTTCATATCAAACAAATCAACGAAGCTATTTAGATGGGTAGCGACATCTTCACTAGGAAGGCCGGAAAACAGATCTTTCATGACAAGATTCAGCAAAGCGGCATTAATTTCATAAGATTCAGCATCGGTAAGAGGAGCAATCGAAGTGCTAAAGAAATCATTGTTGTTGGTATTGGTAAAGTCACACAATTTAATGTTATCTTGAGCCATCATGACAAGCAAGCAATCCAACACACAAGCAAACAATAAACGGGCAAAAAGAGGCAAATATAGAAAGAGAGGGAGGATAGAGAGAGAGAGAGCGAATAAAACGACAAGGGTGAAGTGGGGGAGAGGAAAACGAGAGGCAAATGGAAAATAATGTAATGAGGGAGATAAGGCTATGTGATAGGTACTTGGTATGTTGACTTTTGCGTAGACTCCCCGGCAACGGCGCCAGAAATGGCTCGTTGTCGGGAGTCAAATCTTGACTTGCGCGAACCTCCCGACAACGGCGCCAGAAATTGTTCTTGCTACCTCTTGAGCACTGCGTTGGATTTCCTTGAAGAGGAAAGGATGATGCAGCAAAGTAGCGTAAGTATTTCCCTCAGTTTTTGAGAACCAAGGTATCAATCCAGTAGGAGGTCACGCTCGAAGTCCCTAGTACCTGCACAAAACAAATAACTCCTCGCAACCAACGCGATAAGGGGTTGTCAATCCCTTCACGGTCACTTACGAGAGTGAGATCTGGTAGATATGATAAGATAATATTTTTGGTATTTTTGTGATAAAGATGCAAAGTAAAATAAAAGCAAAGTAAAAAACAAAGGAAATAACTAAGTATTGGAATATTAATATTATGAAGATAGACCCGTGGGCCATAGGTTTCACTAGTGGCTTCTCTCAAGAGCATAAGTATTTTACGGTGGGTGAACGAATTACTGTTGAGCAATTGACAGAATTGAGCATAGTTATGAGAATATCTAGGTATGATCATGTATATAGGCATCCCGTCCGAGACAAGTAGACCGACTCCTGCCTACATCTACTACTATTACTCCACTCATCGACCGCTATCCAGCATGCATCTAGAGTATTAAGTTCATGAAAACAGA
>NW_021279099.1:0-1272 GCF_002162155.2 Triticum dicoccoides
GTTTGCTAGGACAATGGTGGGTTAGGGGTTCAACATGGCAATTGGGAGGCTGACAAGCAAAAGGTAGGCATCGTAGCAGTGGCAAAGCAAAAGAGCGAGCAAAGCTAGCATAGCAAAGATAGTAGTGATTTCGAGGGTATGATCATCTTGCCTGCACAGTTGTCAGAGTTGACTGGATCCTCACAAGCAAACTCAACGGGCTCCTCGGTAGCGAACTCGTCTCCCGGCTCTACCCAACAAGACAAACAAGCAACAAGGATACAATCAACCACGGGCAAGACCAAGCAATAAGATGAAATGACGATATGCTATGCGGGATGCGATGCGGGATGCAAAATGCAAGATATGACAGGAAATGCATGAACCTGGCATCAAATTGGAAAACCAAGTGTGCCACTGGATAGAGGGGATGAAATCGCTTGAAAACGATGTAAAGATCATTGGAATCGGAGTTACGGTTTAGAAATGGCAAGCGTTTTAAGATATGACACCGGTCTGCGATTTACAGCAAGTAGGCATCTAAATGCAACGAAATGAACATGCTACAGCCACCAAACATGAAAACAAAATACATGGCAGTGAAGTACACAAGATGGTTGACAAAACACTAGCACTGAGCCATAGGCAAATTCATCCATTAAGAGGTTCAAACAAGCATGGCTAAAACGCAAATGCAAAACAGATTTCAGACTTAGTGAAATTAACACTAGTCTGAAATTTCAGATCACGATGCTCTCTTCGGAGCAGCAAAACCACATGATAGAAAACCTGAGCATGACAAGTAAGAACATGGCATGGAGCTACTCAACAATATTAACAAAACACCCAAAGTGACCTGGGGCCAAAAGGGTTCACAAAATACTCTACCGAGCTCACGAACATCGCTCGAACACAATCAGTTTTCAGACTTAGTGAAAACTGAGACATGCTGAAATTTAACTCACGAAGGCATGTAAACGAGCTCGATGCACTCACTACGGTGCAAGTCATGGCAAGGAAAGCATATAACCAGCAAGAAGGCACAAAGTGCTAGCTACACATGGCAAGAACGAAGGCATAGCATGCATGGAACACTAACGGTAGCATCGGCAAAATCGCAAACAAGTTGACGATCTGCCCAGATTAACAACGAAGCAAAAGTTGAGCTCGATTGAGTCAACCTAGAGCACTCCACAAATGCCAACAAAGACATGGATGGATAGAGCATAACCTAAATATCAAAACTCCCTTACTGATCATCCTCAAAAGAGGCACGGATCATTAGGAAACAAG
>NW_021279100.1:0-2061 GCF_002162155.2 Triticum dicoccoides
TCTTTTCCATACATTATTTTTAAAGCTAAACTTCATTACTAAGTATGTTACCATACGATGTTCTTCAACAGGGACTCCCGATGAATGTTGTGCCTTATGGGATCGAGACTAAAGGTACCATGAGTATTATTAGCTTACGGCCAAGATATCCTTTAGATTACTTTAGTGCACTCAAGATTAGCGACAGATGCTTAATAGTGCAAGACTGGACCAAATGTGTGATGGAGAAGCACAGAGAAGTACTAGGGGGCAGCAAACAGATGCGCTACCCACGATTAGGAGACATGTTCATCTGCATGCTCCAACTTGATCAAGGAGGAGAGCTACACATGTTTTATGTTATTTTACCAAAGAAAGAGCAGCAGGTGTGATTGGCTAGCTAGAAATGAGTTTGAGGATGATGATGTGCTACACTATTACTATGATGATAAAATAGCTAGTGTTGGTGGTAATGACTATGATGATTATTATTAGCTAGTGCTAGTGGTGATTAAACAAATACTATTGGTGGTAATGACTATGATGATGATTAAATAGCTTGTGCTGGCGGATTAGATTCAAGTGGAGGCAACATGTGGTGCACATCGAAAGTACTACTAGTCCAAACTGATCAAGTTTGGATTAGTAGTATACTTTTGACATGCACCACATATTGCCTCCACTTGAACCTAATCCACCTTCATTTGACACATTGTTATGGACATAATGATGTAAACCTCATAACTGGTATTGTACCAATATTTGTACGATGGCGCATAAATACACTAAAAATAAAAAAAATAAAAAAAAATACTAGTAGCGATGGAGAGAAAACACGCTGCCAGTAGTTACAATCGCAGTAGCGTGGGAGTGAACAAACGCTGCAGCTATTTGTCCTAGCAGTAGCGCGTGCGGGCACGCATTACTGCTAAGAAATAGCCGTAGCGCCTTATTAGTAGCGCGCCTACCCGCGCTACTAGTGAGCACAAAACCAGCACTACTGCTAGGGTTTTCCCTAGTAGTGTATGTGCTTCTTTCGGATGTCATAAAGCAAATGTTCTCACAAACGTAATATGCACATAAATTATTCCTCGGTGCCTACCCCATGCACTTTACAAGAATAGAATTCAATCAGATAATAATCAAACATGATAATGGTATTGAAACTAGAATAAAGAGATGCGCGGATGTAGCTAGTACTACTTAAATACCTTGGTCCGTCGCTGGCTAAGCTTTGGTTTCCATTCACCGACAATCTCTTGGATGAACTTATTCCAAACCCTGCCCGGCAAAGAAAATGAATAAAATAGTTATTAATTACTTGATATCAGGAAATGAACTAAAGAGGCCGACATAGTGCGATAATGATTGAAATTTCCTGTCGAGCATCCTATATAGGCTGGAGTATTCTTTAGATTCTTTAACTAGTGAGTCCAGTACTTGAACAGTTCCCTCATCAACTCTAATGATTAGTAGGATCCAGTGGAAACTACGCACATGTTTGTATATGCGGGCATGCATAACTCATCAACTACAGTTAACATCGAGTAAGCAAAATAGAATTTGTAGTACAAGATAGTAACACTCACTTGAAGTTGTAAGTAAATAGTATTTCTGGTTTGGTATTTGAAGGAAATATGCCCTAGAGGCAATAATAAAGTTATTATTTGTTTCCTTATATCATGATAAATGTTTATTATTCATGCTAGAATTGTATTAATCGGAAACATGATACATGTGTGAATTGTTGGGGATCGTTGCAGAAATTAAATTTTTTCAACGCATCACCAAGATCAATCTATGGTGCTTACTAGCAACGAGAGGGGAGTGTATCTTCATACCTTTAAACATCACGATGCGGAAGCGTTGCAAGAACGTGGTTGGTGGAGGCGTACACGAAGCGATTTAGATCGCGGCAGAATCCGATCTAAGCACCGAACAATGGTGCCTCCGCGTTCAACACACGTGCAGCCCGGTGACGTCTCCCGCGCCTTGGTCCAGCAAGGAGAGAGGGAGAGGTTGGGGAAGACTTCGTTCAGCAGCAGCACGGCGGCATGGTGGTGGTGGAGGAGGGTGGCACTC
>NW_021279101.1:0-1339 GCF_002162155.2 Triticum dicoccoides
TGTTGGGCTGCACACAAAAGAGGCTTTTGCGGTTACCCGGTTAACCGTTGGAGCATCAAACGACCTCCAAATGGCACGAAACTTGACAGGCGGTCTACCGGTGGTGTACCAAGGCCGCTTGGCAAACCTCGGGCCATTCCGAGAAAGTTTAACACCCGCACATGAAAAGAGGCAAAAGGAGGCGCCGGGGTACATAGGAGTGTCGGATTACAAAATGGACAACGGGGAAAATGCTCGGATGCATGAGACAAACACGTATGCAATACAATGCATATGATGACATGGCAAAATGCAACACACAAGCAAATGACATGGCAACGATGGCGAATAACTAGAAGACGCCTGGCGCATCGAATCCGGGGCGTTACAATGGCCTCGGCCTTGATCGCCCACAACGTATAGTTATCCTGTGTGAGCATCGGCATCGCCAACGACACCAAGCTCCCGCCTGCGCCGTGCGACACGATCGCCATCACCGTCGACGAGCTCCCTCACCTTGCTCTAATACCAATTGTTGGTGCAACGAGCCCTTC
The DNA here is from genome assembly GCF_002162155.2 of Triticum dicoccoides. NCBI lineage: Eukaryota > Viridiplantae > Streptophyta > Magnoliopsida > Poales > Poaceae > Triticum > Triticum dicoccoides. The sequence goes on from NW_021279101.1 coordinate 534, forward strand.
CCTTAGCTCGCCAGTCCCTTCCCCCTCTGCTTGCCTCTCTCTCTCTCACTCACGCACTGAAGTGGACGGGAGGATGAAGATGGAGCAGTGGACACAGGAGGTTTTTTTTCGGCGGATGAACGCCCGCCGCACCGACGACCTCTTTACTCCTCAAGCACGAACTCGGGCACCTCGGTTGCAACGATCACCACACGGCTTTATAGCCCCGAGTCGGTGCCCTGGGCACGTACCCACACCTCCACTTGCCCGCGATCTTGTCCACGCTCCGCACGCTCTGGCCGTGCCCCCAACGCGCTCGGACGCGCGCGACTCGCGGTGAGCACCAACAAAATGACCTGATCGCGCCGTGCGGCTCGCCAACAGCCTACACCTACACACACGCGTGCACGGTCTACTCCTACACGGGCACCACCGTGCACCACATGCACTCACACACGCACACCTATGACACGGATCCGACGCGTCTGCCACGCCCAGCGCGCGCCCACGCACGCGCCAGACGTGACCGACACGTGGCCGCGGCTTATTCTAGCCAACAAAGCCGGCTTGACACAATAGTAGAAATAGGTAAAAAAAAGCACATCTATTGTCAAATTTAAATAATATTCCATAAACACAATAAACTGATTAATATCATAAAAAGTTAAAAACTGAACATGCACGCTCAGACTATTGATCATCGAGTCTGTAGAGGAATAGGATGCAAGTCTCAATGTATTGATAGGTGCATATGCACAAGTATATATAGTACATAGGGCAAGTCATATCCTAAACTATACACAAGGATGAGACCTGGAGTACAAGAA
>NW_021279102.1:0-560 GCF_002162155.2 Triticum dicoccoides
TATTGCAAATTTCAAATATTAAAACTTGATAAGAACCAATGATAGTTAGCACACATCTTTTCAAATATAGCAAATTTCAAATATTAAAACTTGATAAGAACCAAGGATAGTTAGCACACATCTCTTCAAATATTGCAAATTTCAAATATTAAAACTTGATAGACACATCTCTTCAAATATTGCAAATTTCAGATATTAAAACATGATAAGAACCAAGGATAGTTTGCACACATCTCTTTAAATATAGGAAATTTTAAATATTAAAACTTGATAAGAACCAAGTATAGTTAGCACACATATATTCAAATATAGAAAATTTCAAATATTAAAACTTAATAATAACCAAGGATAGTTAGCACACATCTCTTCAAATATAGCAAATTTCAAATATTAAAACTTGATAAGAACCAAGTATAGTTAGCACACATCTCTTAAAATATAGCAAATTTCAAATATTTTAAATTGATAAGAACCAAGGTCAGTTAGCACACATCTCTTCAAATATTGTAAATTTCAAATATTAAAATTGATAAGTACCAAGGATAGTTAGCACACATCTC
>NW_021279103.1:0-1276 GCF_002162155.2 Triticum dicoccoides
ACAGTCCTAGAGAAGCAATCAATTTTGGCTTGATGAGCTGACATCCAGTCCATACCCAAAATGATATTAATATCCGAAGATTTAAGGGCTATCAAGGATGCAAGGAAAACAAGTCTGTCGACTTGGATCTCATTTCCATAACTTACCCTAGAGGTCTGCCATCTAGACCCAGGGGTAGAGATTTCCATAGTGGATGGCAAGTCACAGAATGCAACGTTATGCAAACGGGCATAACTTTCAGATATAAAAGAATGAGAGGCTCCTGTATCGAAAAGAACGGATGTCGGGTGGCAATTAACAAGAAGCGTACCGAGAACGACGTTGGGGTCCTCTTGAGCTTCTTCGGCAGAGATACAGTTGACATGGCCACGTGAAGCGGTGACCGGTTTGGCATGGAACACCTTCCCTGTCGGCTTGCCACGGCCAACAGCTTTAGCAGATTGATTGGGGTTGGTCTGGGGACACTCGCGCATATAATGACCAGATTCCCCACACTTGAAACAAGTCACGGAACTGGTACGTGGAGGAGCATTATTGGATGGACCCCCATAGGGCTTGGCTGGTGCAGACTGTTAAACAGGGCGAGGCGCCTGGAAAGATGGCCTCGATGTGAACCTGGGTGGCAGGGCGGTATTGGGTACCCACACGCGGCGTTTCTGAGGACCAGCACCGGATGAGGAACCCATATCACGTCCATGCTTGCGTGTTGCATCATAATCAGTCTGACCAGTTTCAGCACTGATGGCTTTGTTGACAAGTTTCGAAAAAGATGTGCACTCATGCAGACGGAGGTCGCGGCGAAGCTTAGGGCTAAGGCCCTTTCGGAACCTTGCTTGCTTCTTGGCGTCAGTAGAAACTTCCTCAGTTGCATATCGTGCGAGATTACCAAACTCTCTGCTATAGGCATCCACAGAAAGTCGGCCTTGGGTGAAACTGCAAAATTCTTCACGTTTACGGTCCATGAGACCCTCCGGAATGTGATGTTCACGGAAAGCCTCACTGAACTCAGCCCAAGTGGTGACATGGCCCGCTGGGCGCATGGCTCCATAATTCTCCCACCATAGACTGGCGGGGCCTTCAAGATGATATGCGGCGAAGGTGACCTTGTCAGCCTCCGCTACCAACGCGGAACGCAGCTTGTGAGAGATACTGCGAAGCCAGTCATCAGCGTCGAGAGGCTCGACGGAGTGGTGGAACGTGGGTGGATGCAATTTGATAAAATCACTGAGTGACACCACGTTAGCCCTCTGATGGTGTGCTGTATTCTGTTCTATAC
>NW_021279104.1:0-1222 GCF_002162155.2 Triticum dicoccoides
ATGGACCCTCTCGGCTTCTTGATCACCCTTGTCCTCTGTCCAGGAGTTGCAAGTAGTTTCTGGTGTTTGTAGTATGCTGGAGGCCGTGGGCAGCGCTGACCGTAGGGGTGGGCTGTGATGCGGTAGGCACGTGGCACGGTGTACCGGGCGCCCGTTTGGTGTCTCGGGAACCCTGTTCACATCGTTTGGGGCTGTGAGCGAAACTCCGGCCGGATCTCCTCATGGATGGAACCCGAATAGGCGATAAACCTGGACTAGAGACTTGAGTGTTTAGGTAGGCCGTGGCCGACACCCACGTTGGGCTTCCGCTTGAAGGTTGCCGAGTACATGTCGTGTAAACGGCGGTAAGTGGTGAGAGCGTGTGTGAAGAAGTACACCCCTGCAGGGTTAACATCATCTATTCGAATAGCCGTGTCCGCGGTAAAGGACTTCTGGGTTGCTTATATCAGTTCATAGACAAGTGAAAGTGGATACTGTAAAATACGCAAGATAAGCGTGAGTGCTATGGATGGCGTTCTCGTAGGGAGACGGGAGCGGATCCATAGTGGTGTATTGATATGGTGAATATGTGGACTCGTGTGCGCCACCTCAAAAGAGTTACTCGCAGTCGTAGTTCAGGATAGCCACCGAGTCAAAGCTGGCTTGCTGCAGTTAAACCCCACCATCCCCTTTGTTGATAATGATGCATATGTAGATAGTTCTGATGTAAGTCTTGCTGGGTACATTTGTACTCACGTTTGCCTATTTTATGTTTTTGCAGAGAGACTTCGGTCTCGCTAGTAGTTCCACGTGGACTTCGATGTTTAGCTTGATACCTCAGCTATGATCTTGTGCCCTCGGCAGGATCTGGTAGATAGTCAGGCTTCTCAGCCTTTTTCATTTATAGATGTCTGTACTCAGACATGATAGCTTCCGCTTGTGCTTTGATTTGTATGCTCTGATTGTTGGGTCATGAGACCCATGTTTGTAATATCTCGCTCCTCGGAGCCTATTGAATAAATACTTGAGTCGTAGAGTCATGTTGTGATGCCATGTTGTATTGCACATATCGAGCATATTGTGTGTATGTTATTGAAATGCTTGATATGTGTGGGATCTGACTATCTAGTTGTTTATCTTTAGTAGCCTCTCTTACCGGGAAATGTCTCCTAGTGTTTCCACCGAGCCATGGTAGCTTGCTACTACTCCGGAACACTTAGGCTGGCCGGCATGTGTCCTTCTT